>NW_009926888.1:0-31098 GCF_000696875.1 Nestor notabilis | reverse complement strand
GGAAACATACTTTAGGGAAACATCATTGCTAACTCCCAAAGATCTTACAAAGGTCTCTCCTTGCACTTCTGCTGTGTGCTGGCAGCATTAATTAGACACTCAGTTATGTAATGCAACTTCAGTCTGATCTAAGAAAGTCATTCTGATGCTTTCTGGTTTATAACCTTATCCCCTATGATTTTTAACTTGCTACTTCTTTTTGCTGAAGTCCTCCAGTAGTTTGGTAGCAGAGTGCTTTTAAGTTATAGTATATCAAGTTTTACAAACTTTAAATCAACCACTAAAATCTTTCCCACTTAGGTCATGCCCCTTGATTTCAACTGATTCACACCGAAGTTTTACTGCTAATTGCTGCTAACTGAAGAATTCAACTTGCTCCTGCTGCAGCACATCTCATTACAAAGGATGGTACTAGGCTAAGAGAAAGACAATAATTCTTCTTGCCATTTGCAGATGGAAACTGGTGATCTTTGCCATCCTGCTGGGATTTTTGGGTTTGTTTTTAAGGGGTCTAAATAGAAGACAGTCTGAAATAACCCTTACACAAGAAGAGTAAGACATGAGAAGAATAATCATGTAGTGCAAAAATACCTCAGTGATGGAAATTGTAACAGAAACAGCATGTTTTTTCTGCAGATCTTTCCTCCTTCTCCTCCTAGTACTGCTTCTACAGCAGGTAAAATTTAAATGACCTCTTTCCTATCATGGCACAAACAAAAACGGTCTCCTTTGGGGGTGCTGCTTATACAGACTGGCAGGATCTTCTCCTGCTCATCCCACTTTGTGGGAAAGGTGAGTCCACTGTAAAGCTAACGTGGCAGCGAGTGCAAGCACCCTACCAAAGGTCCAGAGAGCTGAGAGAGACAATAATGAACATAATTATAGCTAGTTATTGTTTGGTCTACTTACAGCCTGATTCTATAATGCTCCTGCCAGCAGAGCTATTTTCTGTGATGTCTTTTTCATGCAGCAACCTTTCATAAATCAGAGGCAAAGCAATACTCGGCGGTTTCTCCTGCAGCCTGTTTGACAATAAAAGTTAATACTGAACCCTGGCTGTTATCAATCTTCATAAACGTGTCCATGATATAGCAAACCTGTTCCATATTACACTGAGTCTCTTACTAACGCATGCACAGGAGCAACCCGGTGGCTTAATGGATCTCCTAAATGGCTTGAAACTGGGACCCATGTTAAGTGATGAGGAAAGTTTTAAAGGAATAACTGCTTTTCTCATTTCTTTCAATAAGTGATAACATGATTATAGACTAGATTGGGTCTGGCTTGAGAAATGTGTCTTGTACTATGATAGGAATTTACACAGACAAAATAAAGACCTTGGGAAAATACACATCATGTTCAAGGAACTACAGTGAGAAGTGCAAATTATCAGTATTACCAGTTCCTTTTAGCAGAGATCTGTGTGACCAAGGATTTTGATATTCAAGCACTGAACTGCAAATCTGACAGAATTAACAAACTTATTTCAGTGGCACACACATCCTCTTAATGGCACACACATCCTCTTAAGGAGAAGAAGGGGGAATGCCTGATCTGTATTAATTTGGTTATTAACTGAAAGCAATTAGTTTACAGTGCTTACCCATGAGAAGAGGGTGCTGAGTTTGACCTTCCCACATCTGTACTGCAAGGATCCAAAAACTTTCTCTGCCTAAATATGAGGTTTACCAGGTACTGAGGAACTTGAAGCCAACTTCTGCCCCAAGCAACGTCATGCTGTGCAACCAGAGAGAAGAAACGAGTCTCCAGATTTAAAATAAAGGGAACTTGGGATAGAGCCATTACATAGATAAACTTCATCCTTAATCAATCAATCACTCAATCTATCAATCAATCAATCAATCAATCAATCCTTAATTTTGACTTTACCAAACCCTCTTCTGTAGACTGTCCAGAAGAATATCTGCAACTCTCTACCTAAAGGAGCTAAAATCCTGAATAGAAGAGCTGGTGAGCTGGCTTTCACACTGAATTTATCTGTAAAGAACTTGCTTTAAAATCTACATTGATGCTCCGACCGCATCTTTTTATTGAGAGGGTTATAACCATTTTTTGGCCAAACTACTGTGTCTAGTCAAGGCAAAGGGAAAACACTAGATGTGATGGAAGAGAAGGGAGTGCATCTCATCAGCCCATGGAAGAGCAAGATTTCACTCACAGTAAAGCAGTGTAGACAGAGAGAGTCTATTACACACGGATCTATAAAGCCCATCTCACAAAGCCTTTCGATCCTGATCTTCTTTTGCTTCCAGTAATGCATAAGGCACAGTGCAGTGTCTGCTCTGGAATATTATCTATCTTAACACACCCTAGACAGGCGAGTCCATCTTTATACAGTTTATAGCCACAGACACGGCACTTGAATGGTCTCCTTAAAGATACACATAATAGTTTCACCTATTTCTTTCAGTTCCTTCCCCCAGGCTTTAATGTGTGCTTTAAATGTTTCAGGACTCTACTTTGATTTTCTACTGCAGGCAGATGAAGGGAAAGGCAGGACAGTGAGAGAGCAGCTTTATGGTAGCTTTTCTTTAAACATTGATAAGTTTTCCAATTTCAGTTATAGATCTTCTATAGAAACACACAGCACTCGAGTTGATAAAACCCACTAACACTTCACTGCCCCATGAACAGTAATGGGGAAATATTTTTCTTACCAAACAGCTTTGTGTCTTCTCATATTCTTTCAGGGTTAGAAGGTGGTGTGCTTTTCATGCTTCCAAGTGTGCAGCCTGGCACACAAATATCAGGTCACATCTCTACAAGCCAAACTGTTTTAAAATACCAAAGCAAATCCAAAATATTTAGGAAATCGTCACTTCAAAAGCAGGAGGAAAAGAGTTTTGATTTGCTTAAGAATGAAGTTTATGTTCAAGAAAATCAGAAAATGTGTTTATCAGATACTGTAAACACCTATAGAAAATTGGTTAGGCCATTTCGTGACCAATATATGAATTTTCTCTTATAGATGTCAGGGCTCGTGCTTTAAAAATGCAGCAATAACCAGTGAAAGAACCAAAAAGCACATTCAGAAAATAATTTAGCATTTTGCACACAGTGACAGGACAAGGGAAATGGCTTGAACCTGCCAGAGGGAGACTGAGATGAGCTCTTGGGCAGAAGCTGTTCCCTGTGAGGGTGCTGAGGCGCTGGCACAGGGTGGCCAGAGAAGCTGTGGCTGCCCCATCCCTGGCAGTGTTCAAGGCCAGGTTGGACACAGGGGCTTGGAGCAACCTGCTCTAGTGGAAGGTGTCCCTGCCCGGGGCAGGGGTTGGAGCTGGAGGAGCTTTAAGGTCCCTTCAACACAAACCAGGCTGGGGTTCTATGTTTTCTTTTAAGAATGTAAATGAAACAGCAACAGGCTGCTGAGAGACTGCTGGAAGATAGAAGAACACTTCTTGCACACCCCAGGCCTCATGGACACACTGGGCTGAAACTGCTAACTCCTAACCAAGGCTCAAATCTGACTGAGACTCATCTTCATTTTGGCTGCCCTAAGCAAACACAAATATAAAAAGCAATATTGGAAGACAAACTGTAATTAAAAGCGCAGCTCCTCGCAGAGGAGGAGCCATTAGAACACAACTGTTCTCTGCATGCCTAATGTCTTACCTATTTCCCATAGTAGAAAAAGATTACACATTTTTTATACCATTTAGCCTTTTTATATCATTTTACCTTTTAGCTATGGAGTAAGGCTGGTGCAATATACCTGCCACATGCCAGGATTTTCAAGTCCAGTAATACTTCTTACTACAGGAATTAAAGTTGTACTCTTGAACACATCTTACGTGAACTAGGAGGCAACTAGACAGCTTAACTACTTCATAAAACATCTTAATACTATTTTTACACACCTGATTTTCTGAGTATGGCAGCACTTTGCAACAAAGCATACGATTTGATATTTGTTTAATGTATACTTTGACTTTACAACTGTGATTTCATTTAGATGGAGTCTAAGCAGAATGACTGTGGTATATTTTTGACCCCGATTTAGCCCAATACTACTGGAAGAGAGGGAGAAAAAAAGGAGGGAAGCCTGGTTAATTACAAGTAGTAGCAAATGAGCTGTAATGGAGGTGTTATGAATGTAACTCAGCGCGCCCAGTGCAGCAAGAGCAGCATCTGGGCATGCAGCTTCCGAAGTAATGAGATCATGCTGATGTCCTGGCATCCTGCTTTGATCACTTCATCTTGTTCAAGAGCTCTGATGGGAAAACAAAGGTCAGTGGCACTGACCTCCCTTCCCACAGCTTGCACACGCACTGGTATTAGCGACTGATCAAGGATTGCTGTCTTTCCACCCCATGATTTCAGATGGTTACATCGTTGGGGGCTTTAACTAAACAGATAGCACAACCTCCTGCCATGTGCAGTGTCATGTTCTAACATGTAGAGGTAATTGGCAATTCATTCTTCACCCTGCAACCAGACAGAAGTGCGTGCTGCTTAGAAAAATCCTACCATTAACTCTGCAAAACATGGTCCCTTCCAGAAAGGGAGGTTTGAGGCTGTGTGCTCCCAAGTGGGGGCTGTGAGATCTGTAGGCTTTGATCCTACAGATGGCTTGGAGTCATAATAAACATCGTTAGAAAAGGTATTTGTAAATCTCAGCAACAGAAGATTACAAAATACAGAACAAATTAATAATAGACTGAGTTTAACCTTCCTTGGTTTAATGCTGTAATTGGGAAATCATTTACTCGTGTTTATACAAAATCCCAACAAAGGATGCTTAAGGTATTAAAACAAGAGGCTTTACTCCCTGAGAGGGAATATGAAGCCAGATGTACCACTGCAGTGAAGAGTCAGTCCTTATAGGTTGTGAGTGGCTCACGGAGCTGCAGTCAGCAGCAAGAACTGTCCTTAATGAGAGCATCCATCAATTTTCAGGGGACTTGGTGGATTTCCAGCACACAGAACCAGGGAATGTGCCAATTTAACTGTTGGCCACTGATGTGTGAAGGAAGTTTCCCTCACTTGCTTTCATAAGGAAGACTATAAAATTACTTAATGTTTCTATGTAAGTAAATACAGAAGACTTACGGTGGGCTGAAACATGAGTATGTTGCCTTTGAACACATCAACCAGACTCACCTGAAGAGGAAAGGGATGTTCAGGTAAAGAGGCATGTTTGCCCTCATGATTATCCTACTACAACACTATCCTATAATAACTATAGAATGATAGAATCACAGAGTGGTTTGGACTGGAAAGGGCCTTAAGATCATCCAGTTCCAACCCCCTGCCACGGGCAGGGACACCTTCCACTGGAGCAGGTTGCTCAAGGCCCTTTCCAACATATCCTGCTCTACCTTCCAGAATATCTTTTGTTATATTAAGTACTAATTCATATCAAATAAAAGATTCCTAGTCAGGACTTTGTGCTTTACTACAATTAATTTCAAGATTACTTTCTCCATTCTAGACCATATAGTAGCTAACTGTGTGAGAAACTGGTGACAGCCCCAGGGGAGCCTTAATGAATGGACCTGCGACTTCTGGAAAGGAAACCAAGGGACAGAAAGGATTATGGCAAACATGGAAAGCCTTGGTTTCACCCTCTCCATTAATGTGCTAAATTTTGAATAATGGATTTTTAAAGTTAATATAACTCTTACAAAGCAATTCAATGCTTCAAACCTATTTCCTACCCAAATAAGTACATTTAAACTTCACATTACAGCTCAAATACTTCCATGAAAACACACATGCCCGTGCAAAGAGACTCATGATTTGGGGCTTAACAGAAAAACACACAGCTATTATGCCAGAATCCCCCTGCTCCCACTCGATTCAGAATGAATCTGCATCTAGCTAAAAAGTGCACAATTAATATTTCATCCTGTTGAGCACTCTCATTCCTAATGGACCATATTGATCAAAGGAAGAAAGTTAAATATCTGTGTTGCTGTAGGGTAAACTGAAGTTGTCATTTATGAAGTGATCATCGTTTCACAGGTAAATGTACTGAATAAAGGGTTTATATACTTTAGATATTGGAAAGCTGTTCAAAGGATATCCTCTTATATGGGTTTACAGAGCAACTAAGACAGGGGTAACTACTGACCCCCAAAGTCCCTCCATGAAGCCAAGCTGCCGAAGCAATAGGCAACTCTACCCAAAAGACAGAAACACGTAGTTCTTGCTTCCTCACTCTGATTCAAAGGCATGCATAAGGCATGAATGGTGCAAAGGGTTTCAAGAGTAAAGGGAATGTTTTGTCAAAGCAAAATCACTCATACAAAGCAGGAGTAGAAAGTCCACCACAGCAGCCCTCAGGTAAGTCTATGGGGACAAAACACTGGCTGAGAGGAGTGAGCAAAGAGAACGTATCCTGTTTTATTCCTTTAATATTCAAAAGGAACAGGATTTTGGATGTATGAGATAAGTAAGAAAGACTGAAAAGAGCTGTAGTCTCTTCATCGGTTTCTCCTCCTGCCTGAAGCTGCTCTACGTGTTCTGAATCTGGACTGTTTAAACCGAAAGAGGGGTGACAATGACACCCACTCTGCAAAACACCATTTACACTTGGCTCGTGAAATGCAATGCCATTAGGTATGAGACAACAGCACTGCTGACACCAACGTGAGTAGCTCTCACTGCCATGCCACCCTCTGCACGGTGTCAGCAGAACTGTCTGTGCAGCTACACTTGTGGAAACAAAAAGGGGATGGGATGAAAGAGTAGAAAGAAAAAGAAATAAGGTTCTTCAAGAAATTCTGCTGTTAAGAAAAGCCCCATGGTTTAAGCTGAGTTGATGGTATTTAACTCAATGCATTCCTTCTAGCATGGCTTACAGACACACCAGTCTTCTACTCATCTGTAGGATGCTGCGGGTAACTTGGGACCATCACCCCCAGATGTATCACATGAAAAAAGAATTCAGTATAAGAAAACTGGAGAACATTGGGGCTGTTCAGCCTGGAGAAGAGAAGCTGCTGGAGACCTTAGAGCAGCTTCAGTGTCTGAAGGGGGCTACAAGGATGCTGGAGAGGGACCTTCATCAGGGACTGTAGTGATAGGACAAGGAGTGATGGGTTCAAACTGAAACAGAAGAGATTTAGGCTAGATATAAGGATGAAATTCTTTACTTTGAGTGTTGTGATGCCCTGGCACAGGGTGCCCGGAGAAGCTGTGGCTGCCCCATCCCTGGCAGTGTTCAAGGCCAGGTTGGACACAGGGGCTTGGAGCAACCTGCTCTAGTGGAAGGTGTCCCTGCCTGTGGCAGGGGTTGGAGCTGGAGGATCTTTAAGATCCTTTCCAACCCAAACCATTCTGGGATTCTATAACATGACCATCAATAGTATCATTAGGGCAAACAATACCAAGACAACTGTTTCATGACAAAGCACTACATGTATGTGCTGTCTTTGTAAGAGAAAAGATTAAATCATTGTCTTTGGCTGAGCGAAAGGAGCTCAACAAGAAGGCAGCAAGCCTGCAGGCTCTGTCCAAGGATTTCTAAATAGCTTTCTATTTTCTGTTACTAGAGGAATACTATGTAGTATTTCATGAATAACTTATAATCTGTACTTTTAACTTTAGTTTTAAAAAGCAGCCAGTGCTAATTGAGGCAGTAAAAGAACTGCTAGAAAAGGGAGTTTCTCACCAATGGATGTGCGCAAGCAGAAACAAAGGAGTAACTATTTGCCTGGGTATCTCCAACATAGAGTTCTATGTTATAGTAGTGTGTGAGTACAACATGATAGTAATTGAAGAAACTTGCATTAGGGAACTATCAATATTCCTAATATACAGATAGTGCAGAAGGGTGCCTCAAAAGTCACCATATGTGCCCAACATCAGCAGGGTAACAAGAACAGTGAAATAAACCCACATTTCCCTGGTCTCAGTCCAATGTTGTCAATAAAAAGCTTATTTTCTCTCTAGCCTTTTAGGTGTTTTGGTGTCCACAAATCTGGCATCTCTGCTCTGCGAGACAATTCTATTTGCAGACGCAAGTGTCACTGTTATTCATTTAATGTGGCTTCATTACAAACGTCCTCAGCTTCACTTCCCAGTCCAAATGAATCTTAGGTAAAACACAACTTAAACTCCTTTTATTTCTATATATTGACAGAGAAGCATCAACCAAAACTGTGCTTTAAATTTTATTTCCAGGGAACATTAATAAACCAAGCTTTGTGATACAGAAGTCACCAATTAAAGGAAGAAACTGATGGTTTGTCATTTATTCCTCTTGACTGTATCTTAAATCATGAACAGATTTTCAAGGCTGTAATAGCTGTTGCTTGGCTATCACTGAGCCCTGACTTCCATCAGTGAGCAGAGCAATGGAAATGATTGAGGATAACGTGAACCATATTGATTTGGTTTGTAAACCTGGTTTTAAAACATTAAACTATGTGAAAATTGTACTGTGGGAAGCAGCCTGAGCAAAGCCCAAAGCTTTCGGTGTTCAATCAGAGTTGCTCCTCCAGTTCCCAAGAGGTAATACTCCTGATGGCAGGGTTCACTATAAAAAGTCTCACAGTAAGGGAATGAAACTGAATGAGGGTAGGTTTAGATTAGATATTAGAAGAAGCTCTTCCCTGTGAGGGTGCTGAGGCGCTGGCACAGGGTGCCCAGAGAAGCTGTGGCTGCCCCATCCCTGGCAGTGTTCAAGGCCAGGTTGGACACAGGGGCTTGGAGCAACCTGCTCTAGTGGAAGATGTCCCTGCCCATGGCAGGGGGTTGGAACTGGGGGAGCTTTAAGGTCCCTTCAACACAAACCAGTCTGGGATTCTACGAGTAAAACTATCAAAATCTGTAATTCAGAATAAATACCAAGATTCCAGGTGATGTGAAGAACCCTCTGTGATCAAAACTGTTAGCGCTGGATCATTTCATCCAGGAGTCTGCCCTGTTCTGTTCTCTTCCATTTGATTCTATTTCATTCTATTCCACTCCATTCTACATAAACCCTGTGTCATGATGCACAAGATCCAAAATCTGGCTCTGTTGCAGACACAGGAGTTTGGAAGTGACACGGAAGCGACACATTGAAATAACAGGAAAAAACCTCCCCCTTGCTTTGCTGTGCACAAACACCACCAAAATGAACAGTCAATCCCCAACGAGGACCTGGATTGTCTATCAGGGAACTATGTTCTTGCCAAGAAGCCAGCAGGAAGAAGCAACTCCATATTGTCTACGAGAGAGCAGTGAAGGAGAGGAATGGCAAAATACTTCAGAAAAAGCACTACTGCACAGCTCTGAAGTCTATTCTCCACCATAAGAATCAAAACCCACAGAAGAGAAAGTAAAACCACTTATTTTAGGCTGAATTTGCCCTATCTGCTTATTTCATTCCTAAATGAATAATGAAGATGTTATTTGGCTCTAGACACCGCAGGGGAATAAAATGTCACCACCGCAGCTGCCAAATTTCCCGCTCCCAGCCCTTCAAATTAAGGACAAAAACCCACAATAGAAACACACAATTTGATTAGTAAAAGTTCAGATCTTTGCCCAAAGCCCAGCTCTTCCTGTAATATCGCATTCTTTTCTTCTTGTGTAAACTTCTCATTAGAGCAGAGACATCTTCATAATAGAATAATTCTGGTTGTAATGTAACTGCGGGTAACATAACTCCTACATTAGAAAAGGCAGCATGCTCTAGTAATGTTGGTTTAATGTAATTTGTGTACTGCAGGAACTGACTGAACCTGCTCATTTAGGATTTGATCAATGTGAATTAGTGTCTTAAAGAGATGAACCATTTGATAATTCAGAATTTGATCAATGTGAACCAGGACCTCGCCGAGATAAAACATTTATCATGGACATTTTGGAGTATCAGTCTAATCCAGGCAGCACTGGAAAAGGCAATAACCAGGCATCAATAAGGACTGCAGACAAAGTACAGAAGACCTGCCAAGCTCTGTGATACAACTTGATGTGGGATATTTGTTCTCTTCCATTTTAATGGAGCGAATTATCCCTAAAGACTGATAAAGCCCCAGCTGATGTAATTTCAGGGACTAAATGAAGGGAGGAAAATCCAGGAAATATTTAAGTAATTATCCACTTCTTTTTGCTCTTGAAAAGAGATGTGGCTTCAACAGCTGAAGAAATGCAAGTGATCTCAGTAAAACTTAGCAACTAACCCTAGCCATGTTTGAACTACAGTGAGACCATTTCTCAGTGATACCACAATTAGACCTATTAATCTCGCACTTTAGAACCTGAAATCACACTGACACGCAGCACATGGGTTTATGTATTAACAAAATTTAGCAGTTCAACCTTATTTAATTCCTCTTTTACAGCCAATTAAACAAGCTCTTTAAACAAGCCGTGCTTGAAACTCTGTCCTCAATCCTCACATGCAATTAAACTGAACATGAGAAGTGCCTGGTGACACCAAAAGAGCATCATCTTTAGGTCTCACTAAATCATTCATCATTTACCCATCGAGTTACGTACAAAAGGCAGCGATAAAATAACAGCTGCTGAATTGCAACCTTCAATAAAAAGCCATGGCATTTCAAAGGGGTTTCTATAAGGAAAACTTTGGAATGATAAAGTAATATCGATATTTCATGCGCTTTATCACATCTCCCACAATTTATGCGCATACTTCAAGTACCTTTTCCTTTTCATAATGTTTTCCTCTTGGTTTTTTTAAGGCAATGGACCAAAGCTAATCAAAAAGCTCACAATAATTCGGCAGGAAATTCAGCTTCAAGTGCAAAAGCGGCACAGCAATTTTGGTAATGGCATTACAGAAAAGACGAGGCAAATAGGTGATTTCTGTTGATATCTTTAGTCTCTAGAAAATTAAGAAAAGACCAATCTCATCAAGTGTTAGGAATCTCTGATTCCCTCTCTAAATCCCTCACCTGTAAATACTCTTTATGTAGATAGATTGAAACATCCTTCAAAATGGTTTTCTTAAAGTTTTTAGACATTGCCTGAGGCTAAGGACTGGTCCCTGCTTTATCAACTGTTTGTGCAAATATGAACCCCAAAGTATTTGATTTACTGAAGAAACCATTTATATATTAGGGGGAAAAAAACAAACCCAAAGCCATTTCCCACCTCTGACCACAATAACCACTTAGAGTTATCGACATGTACTTAAAATCACAAGAAAAGCTTGTTTTGGAATAATGGAAGTGAGAATAGGCAATAATTAGATTTCAAAGCCTGAAAATACCCCACTGCAACAGAGGAAGGAGAGATTCCTCCTTGATGGGAATCTTATCACATGAATGACAATGAATAACAACCTACTGGGCTTCCTATACGGAATGGAAATCCCTCCAAATCATGCTTAAATCAGACTTGGAGTCAATGGTCATCCTGTCCCTCTTGCTCAAGGGACAGATGAATTCAGTCTTCAACATACTCTGCACCATTAACCAGTACAAAGAGTCTATATATACACCAGAGAATATTAAACAGTTCATGATACTAGAAGATAAAATCATTATCTTACAGTTAAGAACTTCATTTGTATCATTATCAGCAGCTCAAAAAGGCCTATTCTTTTGTTGCTCATGAAAACCCAAAACAAAACACAAACTGGAAGAAAATCCCTCCCTGAATCTAAAAATCTCCACAGAATAATGCATTTTATACAGCAATTTTTGGTTACTGATAGACTAAAAGGTTGTAAAAACTTCTCTCTGTATCCTTACTAAAATGACAAATGGAACCTTCTGCCTACCGGATGAACCGGGATGAAAGGGAAGAGCCCAAGGCTAAGGGTCAGAGGCACTTTGATCCATCAATTACTGTATCTTCATTTAACTATCCTCAGCACTAATAAAACTTATTTAATTTGACCTTCTGACCACTGTTCAGGGCAAAGGGAAGTTGCTCATTTAAATCTTTCACATCATGCAAGCACAGGGTGAATACTATTGCAATGCAAAGCTGGAGGTACATTTTTGGTGCTCCATTGGAGAAATAAAGTTAAGGAATGGATGTTCTGAATAGTTCATGCATCTTATCAAATATTAATTAACTAGTATCCTACTAACTGCACATCTAATTTCTATGCAGCTTATGGTTACTATGCCCTGGCTTCCAAAATCTACAAAACTCTCTCATTTCAACAACCAGCACAGATTGATGAGATCTGTAATAGTAGGAAGGGGAATTATGGTGCAATTTAATGTGGATAAGAACTCAATTAGGTGCCAGGCTTAAAAATAACTGGAGAAAAGACTTACTTGTACCGAGATGACACTTCATCAGCAGCTTTCTGGTATTGCTCTGTGGTAACTTTGTAGAACTGGGCACTCTGGAAAATTGGAAAAACCCCAAATAAATACAGATTTCATGTAATACCATTTATATACATGCTAGTATCTAGTAAACAAAGCTAATTTGGGTATTTATCCATTTAAATTGCTCAAAAAAACCCCAAACCTAACCCTCAAATCAAGTATTCTGCAAAGTTTCAGAGATAGAATCACAGAATCTTTAAGGTTGGAAAAGACCTGTAAGATCACTGAGTCCAACTGTTAACCCAGCACTGCTAAGTCCACCATTAAACCATGTGCCTAAGTGCCACATCTGTCTTTTAGATATGTCCCTGGATGGTGACTCCATGACCTTTTTTCTTTGTATTTGTTAAACTATGTGTGTCGTCTTGGTTCTGGAAGGTTATACAAAATAAATGGCTCTTACAGAGGAAACTATCATGAGACACGTAGTAAGAATCACATATTTAGCACTAGGTGCTGCTGGAGCTTTTGAAATATCTCCATTAGAAGAAAAACAACCAAAATACTTAATCCTTATTTCTCTGCATGTCTCTGTGTTACTGACACATGTATCTCTATCTAGTTTGCAGCCAAGTCAATCTTCAAAGTTGCGCAATAAATTAACTACAGCTTTATTTTCTCTTTTGCTCTTTGCCTTTTGTAGTGAGTTATTTTAAAATAACAAACTTCCAGGTCACTTCAATCAGTTGCTAATGTTTATTTTTAAAATCAGGCAGCTTCACAACTTATTTTCATCTCGCCTAAAGCCAGGAATGCCCTTCACTCAGTTCGCCCAAGGCAAGTCAAGATTGAAGCACCACGTGACAGAACTTCTCAATATTTAAAAGTTTCTCAGGGATGTAGGATATTGGGTGCCTTGGGAGGCAGCCCTGAAAGGTAGAGGAGTCCATGAAGGTTGGATTCTTCAAGAAGGAAGTCTTCAAGGAACAGGAGCAGGTCATCCCCATGGAGCCAGCGGACATGGTTTAGTGGTGGACTTGGCAGTGTGAAGTTAACAGTTGAACTTGATGATCTTAAATGTCTTTTCCAACCTAAATGATTCTATGGTTCTGTATTCAAAGACAAATCCCTATAATGTTGTGACACTTCATGTCTAGATAATATATACTTGGTATTTTTCCTGAGGTTTTTATAGCCTTAGCACAGCTGGACTTAAGATGCAATGACTAAGGCACCTGGCTTCACAGATGAAGGAATAAAGACAAGTAAAAGCAGTTCAAAACATCTCTAAACCCATTTTTCTCTCAATGGTGGGGCAAACAGGTCAGGGAGATGTATAAAGGTTTTGTTGGCACTTGAGAGAATTCTTCCACTGCTTTGTTACTCTTGAGACATCTGGCATTCCATGTTAACATGGCAACAAAACTCTGCCAATCCCACACATTACATACAGACCATTCTGACCCTTATTTTAACGATCTACCTGTTTATACCATGGTTTAAAGTTATTTATGCCACAACATTGATCTTTAAAATATTTCACATACACGCATGGCACAATGCAGTCCATGGAAAGCATCATTTATTTTGGGTAAAGTAAGCAGGTTTATGCATTTATGACATTGATGTATGAAATAGCAACATGCCTAAAACATTGTTAGGGAATAAAATATGAAACCCCCTGTAATTGGAGAGGTCACTCTCGTAAAAGTCAAAAGATGACATAGTCTTGTTGATCATTGGGTTAGTAAACATGTCCTGAGCAACATTTATCTGTGCCAAGTGATGTTATGAGAAATGCAATTAAAAGATCCCCCTACAGCAGAGACACTTGAGGGAAACTCCAATAGAGGCAGCTTTATGTACAAGAATAAAAGCAAAACTCATCTTAACTTTCCATTTGAGCATCTCATCTCCTGAGGTTCTTCCTTGTGAATTCTAATCTTGGTAGGCACAGAACTCACTGACAAAGAATCCCAACTCCAGACACAAAATTGCATTGCAAGTCTAATATTTTACCACAAATTATAACGAATTGTGTAACATTCACTGCAGGCAAAGGTCATACACAGATCACAAAGAACACGGTGGCCTCACTGCACCTCTGTTGCTGAGGTTCAGACCTCATCATTCATTTGCACTGCAATGGAGGTTTCCACACATGTAACTTGGGGTCATTTATTTTTTCATAAATCATTGTTGGCCAGTGAGAAAATGAAAATGAAATCCTCCTCACACCAGTGACCCCCTCGCATTTAGCAATCTCAGCTGCCCAATGACAGTCACATCCAGGTTCCCTGCATGTAGATGGAATCAATAGGTATGCGATCAGACAGCAGACTGACTACGGTGTGAGTGTGGACAGGCCACCGTTTGAGATGATGAATAGCTCTCTATCATCCTCCAGTCCCCTACCATGCTAACATTTACTGTAATGTTATTTGGGCTGCGATTTATCTTTCTTTTCCCTGATCAATAAAGATGAACACAACAGTTGTAAGGATTGATTGCAATTTTTTATCATTTTCAAGCATGAAGGAGCATTTCTGACACAAAAACAATATTCTGAGGGTACTTGTTCTACTTTTTAATTGCAGCTCAAGTGATCACCTGAGCTGCTATGTATGCCATGAGGTTTTAATCCCACACTAGAGTCGAGCTATCAAGAAATCCTTTATTATCTTAAAGGCTGCTGTATTTCTTGAATCAGATCTTCCTTTGAAATTCATTCAGGTTCTTTTAGAGATATACTCCATAAGCCAGAGATGAAGTTTCATTTTGTAAGTCCTCCCTAATCTGCAGATAGAGTTCAGTGGTCATTCCTCTAAGTATGAAGAACTATAACATAGCACTGTTAACATCATACCAATCTCCAGATAAATGCATTTATGTGTCCTGTGGTACATATAGTCTGCATATTCATGTTCTGTTTAACTCAGAGTGGAGATAAAAAGCTACGGTCCAATTCTCAGGTTAGCAGCAGTGGCAAACTATCAGAGAGCAGCTGTATCAGGCCTGTGGATCTTCACACATTCCAGCAGATACCCCAAAGTGTGCATGGGTGGGGAGGACAGAGGGAAGGGAACAGAAATGACTCATGAAGTTCAACAAGCAAAGTGCAAGGTCCTGCACATGGGTCACTGCAATGCCAAGCACAAATACAGGCTGGGCAAAGGATGTATTCTGTGTTGTGTTAATTTAAGCTCAGATACAGGCTGGGCAGAGGATGGGTTGAGAGCAGCCCTGAGGAGAAGGACTTGGAGGTGTTGGCTGATGAGAAGCTCAACATGACCTGGCAATATCAACTGCATCCTGGGCTGCATCAAAGCAGCATAAGCAGCGGGTTGAGGGAGGCAATTCTCCCCCTCTACTCCACCCTTGTGAGATGCCACCTGGAGTTCCAGTTAACTTCTTAGCTTAAGTCTCCTATTCCTCTGAGTCTCACAGCACTGACACAGCACATCGTACTTGAGCTGTCTTCTTGCCATCGGGGCTTTGCACTTACCAATGTGTATTTTGATAATCCAAGAGTGACAGTCTTCAAAGAACAAGTGATCCTCAACCTTCACTAGTATTTGGGCAGCAACATCAAGCAGATAAATACACTGTGGGAAACACTATTCTTCTCTGCTTACCCCCCTGGGTCTGTATGGCAGAAGATTTTGGTAAGGTAAGCATATTCTGAGACAGAGGGCGGAAACAACTGTATCAATGTATGTATAAACTCATGTTTTTATAGGAATATCAATTGTCCTACTAAAGTAAGAGAAGTTTAGGCAGATTTTCCAGGGACTGGTAAAAACCAGAACCTACAAAGCATCCAAACTCTGCTTAATTTTAGCTTCCTCAAAGAAAATTCTGCAAATGCAAAGTTCCAAAGTTACCTATTAATCATCTTTTTAAATATTGCATCATTGTGTTAGTTACCACGCACTTCTGTTGAAGAACTTGAAAAACCTCCTTGTGTTTAGTCAAGCAACTAATTTCAAGTGTGACTTTAATCTAATTGTCCTGAATAGGACCTCCACATGTTAAATTAGTTACTTGTTTATGGCCTGAAAATCACACATAGGTTGCAACCAAATTGAGTGACAAGTAGTGTTTTCTATGCCTTTCAATTCTTAGAATCATGGAATAGGGTCAGAAAGGACCTTAAAGCTCACCCAGTTCCAACCCCTGCCCCGGGCAGGGACACCTTCCACTAGAGCAGGTTGCTCCAAGCCCCTGTGTCCAACCTGGCCTTGAACACTGCCAGGGATGGGGCAGCCACAGCTTCTCTGGGCACCCTGTGCCAGCGCCTCAGCACCCTCACAGGGAAGAGCTTCTGCCATATCTCCAACCTGAACTACCCCTGTTTCAGTTTGAACCCACCACCCCTTGTCCTGTCACTAAGCTCCAAATGAAGTGTACCCTTCTAAAAGAAAGATGGAGAACAGTTGTTCATGAGGAGGAAGTGCCTTTTCAGAGCTACCTTGAAAGAAGGGGAAGGAGAGAATGTTAAGCTGGCTTTGTGGAAGAGAAGCTAAAGAAAAGAGGACTTGAATTTTAAATCTACCCAATTTCCCCTGAAAAAAACACAGAGCCAGAGCAAGTATAAATGATGCTATAATTCAGGTAGAGCAAAATGAGACCTGACCATGGGCACAAGTATTTTCATCATGTTTGCCCCTGAATTAATCTTCTCTGAACAAAAGTAAGAGCAGAAGCTTCTTAAAGAGCACATTGTGGAGGAACAGGAGCAGAATTATTTTGCCAGCCAGCTCTGATTTCAAAGGACTGGGTAAGAAACTACATTCCTGCAGAACCTCAGGTCAGCTATTTTGTCTGCATGTGGGACCTCAAAGCACGCTGCAGTTTTGACTCGGTGCTGAAAATCTTCAGATTTGCAGCCAGGGAAAGTTCTGAAAGCTCTCGTGTCATCCGAGCTGATAAAAGGTTATCAAAAGAACCGGGGGAACTTGAGAATCCTCATTTAATTTCACTAAAGACACATCACCTGGATGCACTGTTTTATTCCACATGTGCTGAAACTGTTTTTACCGCAGACATACCACGACTTATTTTGGCACTGAAATCTTTCTTTTAAGCCCCTTGGCTCTTAAAGCCCTGAACAGATTCAATATAAGAGAGTAACATTCATGCAATCTATTTAATTTTTAGTTTAATTTAATAGTTATGTAGTTAACAGTTTATCTGACAAAGAGAAAGACGTGTGACTTCCAGACAAAAGGGACAAATCTGGCCTTTGCTTCAAATTAATGCTGGGAAAGACAAAACCGGAGCACAGCTTGACTTCAGCTCAGCTCAGCACCTGCTCCACCCACCAAAGGAACCAAGAGCTTGGGCTGTTTGGCACCTTTTAGAATCAGGGGAGAAGTTTTAATTTAAAGCCTTCTTTTCCCTTGTTATCCTCCCCCACGGAAGGACTCAAAGCATCGGCAGGCAAAGATTATCATGTTCCCTGAATGGCAAATTGGAAAGTTTTCTTTGCTTCTTTTTTTAAGCCATTTCTGCTGCAGTTAAGCTTTCTTTTATCCCTTAATTGAACTTCTGGCCATTTCATCTCGGTATCTTTTACAAACCCATTTGGGGATAATATGAAGCATTTTGTTTTATTCATTCTGTTGATGCACAGCTTGAGATCTATACTCCTTAAAAGAAGATTTCCAACACCAGAAGGAAGGAATAGCTCTTTAAGCCTATAAAGTTGCTTCACAGATTTGAATCCAGCCTTAGGACTGACACAGTTGATGTCCGAAACAGCCACTGCTGTCCAAAGAGACCTATGCCAGCAGTTGTGCAAAGAAAACTCATGCAGGAGCATGCTTTCGGGACAGAGGACACACCGTGTGAAAGGTATTTGATCACTAGATCATGCCCTACTGTTATGTCAAGCATAGGTCAAACCATGTGGATTACAAAGGAAAAGGCGAGATTAACTGTTAGAAGAACACAGTGGGTGGAGAATGGATTGAGAGCAGCCTGAGGAGGACTTGGGGGTGTTGGTTGACGTGAACTTCCCCATGACCCAGCTTCAGTGCACGTTTGAACCCAGAACCCCCCCCCTCCGTGTGCTGGGTGCACCCCCAGAGCGTGAGCAGCAGCTCAGGGAGGGGATCCTGCCCCTCTGCTGTGCTCTGGGGAGACCCCCCCTGCAGCCCTGATCCAGCTCTGGGGAACAGCACAAGAGGGACGTGGAGCTGCTGGAGCGAGGCCAGAGGAGGCCCCGGAGCTGCTGCGAGGGCTGGAGCAGCTCTGCTCTGGAGCCAGGCTGAGAGAGCTGGGCTGGGGCAGCTGGAGAAGAGAAGGCTCCTCAAGGGGACACCTTAGAGCAGCTCCAGGGCCTAAAGGGGCTGCAGGAAACCTGGAGAGGGGCTTGGGACAAGGGATGGAGGGACAGGCCAAGGGGAACGGCTTGAACCTGCCAGAGGGGAGACTGAGATGAGCTCTTGGGCAGAAGCTCTTCCCTGTGAGGGTGCTGAGGTGCTGGCACAGGGTGCCCAGAGAAGCTGTGGCTGCCCCATCCCTGGCAGTGTTCAAGGCCAGGTTGGACACAGGGGCTTGGAGCAACCTGCTCTAGTGGAAGATGTCCCTGCCCGGGGCAGGGGTTGGAGCTGGATGAGCTTTAAGGTCCCTTCCAACACAAACCATCTATGATTCTATGAAACAGCATTAAAACATCCAGTTATCTTTAATCTGGGAAGCTACTGAAAGCATCAGGTGAGCAAGAAAAGAAGGAATTATGGAAGAGGAAATATCAAAAAGAGAATAAGACTGTTCTATCATTCTATGATTCTACAGTTCTATGAACATTACCTATTGTAGTGTGCATATATCACAGTTCCAAATTATATTAAGTTATAGCTTTATAAATATATGACCATTTTTACAGCATCTTTATTTGAATTAAAAAGCTCTATTTGTCTCTGAATTGATTTTAATTGAAAACCAGGCATATAACATCATACAGCTTCCTAAGTAATACTGCATCTTTATTCTATCTCAAATGCTATTAAAATGATATATGAATGAAGCAATTTCTTCTGAAATGTCATCAGATTGGGCCTTTGCTTGAATTTGTATGTAAGTTATTTTTCACATGAGTTATGACTTCTCTCATTTGGTCCAGCTGCACTATTCATGAAGTTGTGGGATTCGAAGATCAAACTAAAGATGTTCAACTCCACATTCAGGGAACCTCTGTAATGCTTATGACTTCTGCTCTAGTTCAGGTTTCTATGTGCTATTATGAGCTCCTTTTGAACGGAGTGATTGCCCTTATTGGAACTGTCATCAGAACACATTGGATGGACCAGAAAGTTCAGGACAACACAGAAACAGCCAGACTAAAGATGCATGCACAGATCAGGGGTGTACTTTCACAACAGGGGAGGACTTTTTACGTGCAAAAATGGGGGAAGAGTAGCTGCAAGGCAGGGATAGAGAAGACAAACTGGAAGAGAAGCCCCATGATTAAAATCCCCAACATGGTAGTGATCTGGGTTCCTGGACTAAGCTTACAGAGGACATCTGGATGGTCAGAAAGTTAAGGCTAAGGCTGATTTTCCGGGTTTTGGTGGAGTTTGTCTAAAGCTACTTATTTCCTGCGTTGGCTCAAATTCAAGTGCAAATCCCTCTTTTCTGCCCTTTAATCCCTTAATAGAACCTCATCTGCCCTGGAAGAAACTGGCTCTGGATGAGAGTTGTCCTCTGGTAGATGTCTGAACTACGAGAGACTGAAAGGAGGACTCTGGACACCCATGCCACCACAGAGCTGTTTCTACAGAGAGATAAAACAGCAAACAGGTATCCAAAACAGTGCTGAAGAAGCCAGAGACCCACTCAAACACAGGAAGCAAAGGAGAAACATGCCCCATTTTGACAAATGCTCTGCAAGAAAACAATTCACTTCCCAACATCGTTTGATTCCATGATGTATGTGTTTGTGAAAGACAAATGTTCAGTGTGCAGCGAGTGGGGCAAAGCACTTAACTCAGTTATCAGCAGAAAATGGGGGAAATTGCATATTCTTTGACATTTTCTTTTAGATTTCCATTTCTGTTTTTCAGGCACCAGTAACTAATACCTTTAACTGCAACTATTAACGTCTCTGAAGTTTCTCCCAAGATATGCTTCACTTCACTTTTCTGCCCTGGTAGAACACTGATCTCTACTTTGTTAATGCTCAGAGCTGCCAAAGAAAATGAAAACCTTTGTGAAAAGGACAAATCTATTCAAAGTTCTTACAGCTATTCAGCCAAGCATCTAATCTGCATGTAATTGTGGTACAGCCTTTAATACAAATGTTCTCAACCTTAGAGATGCACGTGTAAATGCACAACTGTATTTACGTCTCCTACTGATGACAAGATGCCACATCTAAATGATTCCTATTTACAACTTCCCTTCTCAGTCTCCCCCATTTTCACTGTCAGACATTACAGATTACATTCTCCCTAAGGTACCAATGGGTATGATTTCTCCACTTCCTAAAGCAAACTTCCATCCCCAAAATAGCACAGGAACACGGGAAGTTGCCAACTGCTGCCTTTGAGGCACATTGGAATGGGTATTGCTGCTGCCAGAGGTGATGGCCAAGAAATCTAAGTTGATTAATCCTTTCTCTCAGTGGCATCAAGTACAGACTGCAGCACTAGGAATAATACATTCATAAGAGAAGACAATGTGAGGTGACCCAGGAAGCTGGCTTTACAAACTTGTAGCAGAGACAGCGCTGGGTTCAACACAGCTCTACTACAGCAGCCGTATTTTTAAGATCCTGCTGCTCATCGTCTGCAGATAGAGAATTATCTGGGAAAATCACGTGAAATACTACCTGTTTCAAAGTCATTTTGGACAGCTTTGAGAGTCAGACTGATACCCCAGTTAAGTGGTCAAAAGAGTAAGAGAAAATTGCTTCGGTGAATTATGGGTGAAAATTTGGCTGGATCATTAGGTTCTACTTGGAAGCCACCTACAGGTAGAGTTCTTCAGGGGTCGGTACAGCAGCCATCCCTGTTTAACATCTTTATCCATGACCTGGAAATGGAATGCATGCTTACCAAGTTTGAAGGGGACACCAAATTAGGGCACATGCCCTACAAGGAGCAGCTAAGGAAACATGACTTGTTTAGCCCAGAGGAGAACAAGGCCTGGGGGAACTTAGCAGTAGCTTTAAAAGCCCTTAAAGAAGTTTATCAACAAGATGGAAACAGGCTCTTTACTGATGAGCAGTGGGAGAACAAGAGACAATGGTTGTAAACCAAAACAGCAGAGGTTCAAAATAGGTATAAGGAAAAATATTTCTGTCCAAGGATTAATAAACAGGGATCCAGAGAGGTTGTGGTATCTCCAGCCTTGGAGGTCATCAAAGATCCAACTAGACAAAGCCCTCTTCAACCGCATCTGTCTCAGTGTGGATCCTGCCTTGAGAAAGAGGTTGGGCATCCCAAGGCCCATTCCAGTCTGAGTAATTCTATGGATATATATACTTGCAGTCAGTGATATATATCTGATATCAGAATGAAAATCTCTTTTGGCTTGTAGATGTGCAATCTGCTCCGCAGCTGTATGTGAGATTCATCTTGTGGCAGAAGCCCAACATAAAGAATCACAGATTAGCTCTATCTTCCTTCAAATAAATGGAAAATAGCTGGGTTTAGCTTTGTTTATTAGATCTAGCACTAGCACTGCTCAGTCAGATTGGCTGCCTAAAGGCATACTGAGTGGAAGATTACCATTTTCTGAAAAGCACAACGCTGCCACAAAGAAAACTTTATGCACCAACCCTCAAGAGATCAAGAATAAAGTTCAGGAAAGAAATGCTAAAATACTCCATCTCTCCCAATGCAATAGCCATGGCAACACTGTCACCACACAGGCTTGGTCCTGTCTCTGTATGACAGCTTTAGAGTGTTTTGTCTGAACTGGTAACAGGTTGTGGTGACTTTCTTCAGGTAACCATCTCAGCACAGGGAATGCCAACAGTGAAACTCATGAACAAGTTTGATGCTACCAGACTCCTCGTATGGTGGAATTATGAGCTGCAGTATCCAAGTAAGATAAGCTTATTATTCAGGACCACTTTAACATAACATGAGCCGGCTTCAGTGTGCGCTTGAGCCCAGAAACCAACCGCATACTGGGCTGCATCAAAAGAAGCATGAGCAGCAGGTCAAAGGAGGTGATCCTGCCCCTCTGCTCTGCTCTCATGAGACCCCACTTGCAGCACTGGGTGCAGTGCTGGGGTCCCCAACATAAGGACATGGAGCTGTTGGAGCAAGTCCAGAGGAGGCCACGAGGATGAGCAGAGGCTGGAGCAGCTCCCTTATGGAGACAGGCTGAGAAAGTTGGGGCTGTTCAGCCTGGAGAAGAGAAGCTGCTGGAGACCTTATAGCAGCTTCCAGTGTGTGAAGGGGGCTACAAGGATGCTGGGGAGGGACCTTCATCAGGGACTGGAGTGACAGGACAAGGGATGATGGGTTCAAACTGAAACAGGGGAAGCTCAGGTTGGAGATAAGGCAGAAGCTCTTCCCTGTGAGGGTGCTGAGGCACTGGCACAGGATGCCCGGAGAAGTGGTAAATGACCCATCCCTGGCAGTGTTCAAGGCCAGGTTGGACAGAGTTTTGGGTGACATAGTTTAGTGTGAGTTGTCTCTGCCCATGGCAGGGCATTGGAACTAGACAATCTTAAGGTCCTTTCCAACCCAAACCATTCTGTGATTCTCATATTTGTATTTGGTCAGACCAACAGTCTTCTTCAGATATTGCTGGCACAAATACTCTAAACATTGGTATTTAGTTGTCTACATCAGTGTCAGGTGAAAGGTTTTTGATGATGTCAGGACCAGCAGGTCAGGAAAGAGGAGGTGAATACAGAGAGATCATCTTTTCAGGCTGCAAAGTTCACAATCCATGTCATACCACCTACAAGGTGTCAAAGCAGGAAGTCTTTCAATCACAACATACCAAGTGACTGACAGCTGATGATGTACAACAAGATGTAAGCAAAACAGTTTTTGGTGATTCTAAAGTGCTTCAAGGATGGTCTTTTGCAGCTGCTCTGAACATCATGTGTGAGCAGTGAGGAAATATCAGGACTGGTGCAGCAAGGATGTTACGGATATAAAAGACTGCTTGGTGAAAAGCATTGTATGTATTTGTTTGGATGACTGATAAGTACCTGAATCCAAGAAAACTACATTTTATACTCAGCCTAGATCGAGAACTATGCTTATATTTAGTGAAGCAAGAAACTAAACGAGCTCTGAACATGTGTAAATCAAACTAATGTGAGAAATTCACTATGTTCTTACAACAGTGTGTCCCAGCAGACCCATTCTGTTCAGAAACAGCCTTCTGAAAGAAAAGCAGCCAAAACCAAGGCAGGTGGCCTCCTCACTCAAAAACCTGCTAAAAAAATCCACAAACTAGGAAAAAGAAACCTATTAAGTGTCTCAGCATGTCACAGTGTGATCATCAGCACCAAATACATTGCTCTGGAAGTTAAAACCGTGGGTCTACTGCTCTCAAGTAATAAGGCAACATGCCACAGAATTCCTACAGCTGGATGATAGGTTAGGATAAATAATTCAAATGCAGACCTCTGAAAACAGTCATAACTTATAACTATGTTCTGTGACCTCAAGAGATGATTCTCTCTATTTACTGGGCTTCTTTTTCCTGCACTCTTGGCAGGTGCTGTTTATTCCTACTATCCATTTCAATTCTCCCTCCTGCAGCGCTCAGTGCATCTTCTGAGCCAGAGCTGTTCCTCTGCCTTTCAACCATCCCACACAGGTATTTAGTGTATGTTCTGGCCTACATATGTATATTCTCCCACCGTTCTTCATTTTTCCTTTCCTTTCTAAGTGATCACTTGTGCTACACACCTCTATTTCTCCAGACATCTGCAGCCTTTCACCTCTTCCTCATTAGTCTGAATAGATTCTTAGTTGCCTTGTGAGCACACACTCTGTGTTACAGACACAGTCCCCAGCATCATGTCCATTTACTCTGGCAAATGCTGGGAACTCAAAATCTGCCCATGTAGGTCAGTGCTGTTATGAAGCAGGTCTGCTAATCCTTCTACCCATGTTGGCATTTGTCGCCTTAGGATGTGTAACTCGTGTTACAGACACAGTCCCCAGCATCATGTCCATTTACTCTGGCAAATGCTGGGAACTCAAAATTTGCCCACGTAGGTCAGTGCTGTTATGAAGCAGGTCCTTCTACCCATGTTGGCATTTGTCTCCTTAGTACGTGTAACTCAACCACCATCCCTGAAGGTATTTAAAACACGTGTAGATGTGGTGCTTAGGGCATGGGTTAGTGGTGGCCTCAGTGGTGCTTAGGGCATGGGTTAGTGGTGGCCTTGCAGCGTTAGGTTAACAGTTGGACTTGATGATCTTAAAGGTCTTTTCCAACCTAACCAATTCTATGATTCTATGATTGATCATGCCTAACCTCAGATACCTACAGGCAGATGATTCAACTATGCTTCCTTAGCTCCTTCCTTCCTAGTTTAACTATGTTAACGGACAGCAAAACATTCTCTCCCTAAACTGATGAGATGGTTTCACCAACTTTCAGTAGTACCTGTCACCAGCATCTACGGAGTGAAACCAGCTATTTAATGCAGACTAGATGTTTCCTCTTCAAGCTAAGAGAGAGAAAATGCATCAGTGCCACAGATTCTCACCAAGGAGGCTATACAAAGACATTGTCATTTAGACCAACGTCTCCACGGCAAATACTCTGTTACGCACTTGAACTATGCCAATATAACAGCAAAATGAGACATCACAACTGAGGGAAGAGTTACACATGGTGGTTCTTTTCAAAATATCAGAAACCCAACTGCAATCATTTATAGTTCTCCTTTATTCTTTACAACAACAGGTCTAGCTAGATAAATTATACCTCTGTATCGATTAACACAGTTGCCTGATAAATATATGGAAGTACCTGCCAGTTTTGATTCTTGCATTTCATTCTACATAACAAGTTATATATATATCATGTGTGGGAGCATTCAGAATGCACTTGCTACAGTCAATATTTCTTCTTTTCCCCTCCACAGTACCAAAGCTACACAACAAAAGCTCCCATATCTTTGATTTGGTCAGCTATCTTAAACCCTCTATGGGAGAAATATGTTATTATAAGATCTGGAAATAGCTTGTAGGATCTATATCACTATAAGCATACTGAGTACTATAGCAGCTCTTTGCAATGCTGTAGTACTGTAACTATTTAATCATTTTCTACATGTAACAAGTGAATCAGCAGCTTCACAGTGTTAACTCATATAATAATTTAGGAGGCACCTTCAGAGGTCACTTATTCCACCCCCCTGGTTGAGATTAGGTCCAGCTAGACCAAGCTGCTCAGGATCTTGTCCAGTTGAATCTTGAAAGCTCCAAGAATGATTCCTTTGTGTTAAACCTGTCTCCTATGGACCATGCCACCAAGAACTGGAGAAGAGAAGCTGTGTGGTGACCTCATAGTAGACTTCCAATATCTGAAGGTGGCTACGAGGATGCTGGAGAGAGAAGCTTTATCAGGGAATGTACTGATAGGACAAGGGGTGATGGGTTAAAACTGAAACAGGGAAAGTTCAGGTTACATACAAGGAAGAAGCTCTTCCCTGTGAAGGTGCTGAGGTGCTGGCACAGGGTGCCCAAAGAAGTGGTAAATGCTCCATCCCTGGCAGTGTTCAAGGCCAGGCTGTCTCTGGCAACATGATCTAGTGGAAGGTGTCCCTGCCCATGGCAGGGGGTTGGAACTGGATGATCTTAAGGTCCTTTCCAGCCCAAACTGTTCTATGATTCTATGAATTGTGTTTACGGTATCTACACACTGAAGCTTTCTATTCACTCCATCTCCACTTTCATACTATTTCTTAAAGCCTGGACATGATGAGAAGTAAAATCCTGTCAGTAAACTCAGAGCCACATGAAAATAGGTTCATGGGTCTCAAAATATGGTTTAATTGCATTAAGTAGCCAACTAAAAAGACATTGTATATTCCCTCAAATATGGGCATAGAGTCTCAAAATATGGTTTAATTGCATTAAGTAGTCAACTAAAAAGACATCGTATATTCCCTCAAATATGGGCATAGACTAGAATCATAGAATGGTTTGGATTGGAAAGGACCTTAAGATCATCTAGTTCCAACCCCCTGCCATGGGCAACAAATCCTTGGTCTGGTAACCACTGGTAAAACTCCCACTGCAAAAACATTCCACACACCGTATGGCACAAACACACATAGCATCTTACACTTCATTTTCCAACATGAAAGCACGGGTCTTGTAAGGATCTTTCAAGTTTTTATGAAGTTCTTTCAGTTTTGCAGGTATCTGAAAGCATCTCTTGTCAGTTCATGGCAACAACTCAAAGACAAAAAATCACTGAAGTTTTCTGCATAAAAAAGGGTCATTTTCTGCTTTTGAAAAAGCATTAAAGGAAAAACCCTTCATATTTTATAACAAAAGGAAGCCCGACCTCCACTGTTAGCCAATAATTCACCTTACCTACACACAGCAATATGTTGTTTTGCTCAGTAAAAGCCTGCTCAGCTGCAAGAGATTCTCAAGTCTTCAGCATCCTGCACCTTCTTTTAAACATATAATTAAGGAAAGTTCCAAGAAATTAAGTGACAGTAGTGGCAGTAAATTCTTAAGAAGGAAAGAAGCTAATGAAAGCTGTTTGAAAAGTGCAATGAATACAGTATGGTGTGTATTCATTTCAAAGGGTGTGTTGCACTGGCAATGTGTTATTTGGTAGGGTTATGTCAAATAAAGAAGAGTGTATTTATTCACTGGTATTAAAGGAGACAGCCAAGATACCAACAGTGTTTCCTACAGACATACAAAGCTGAACAGCTTCTTCTACAGGAAACTGTATGAAGGTGTTAAATAAGGAGAGACAGAGCTCCCGAGTGCTGGGTGCACCCAGGGTAGGAATGGTACCACTTGAAAAAGGGCTCCTGGACTCCTGATTTAAGACCATGGCTCTTCTCTTATTCCAAAGTATAGAAAGTATATGAAGCTTTTCTCCTTATGCTCTACTGAACAATACATAGCTTCTAAAAAAAGATTATGAAGATGCTGCGAGGGCTGGAGCAGCTCTGCTCTGGAGCCAGGCTGAGAGAGCTGGGCTGGGGCAGCTGGAGAAGAGAAGGCTCCTCAAGGGGACACCTTAGAGCAGCTCCAGGGCCTAAAGGGGCTCCAGGAAACCTGGAGAGGGGCTTTGGACAAGGGATGGAGGGACAGGACAAGGGGAATGGCTTGAACCTGCCAGAGGGGAGATTGAGATGAGCTCTGAGGCAGAAGCTCTTCCCTGTGAGGGTGCTGAGGCGCTGGCACAGGGTGCCCAGAGAAGCTGGGGCTGCCCCATCCCTGGCACTGTTCAAGGCCAGGTTGGACACAGGGGCTTGGAGCAACCTGCTCTAGTGGAAGGTGTCCCTGCCCATGGCAGGGGTTGGAACTGGGTGAGCTTTAAGGTCCCCTCAACCCAAACCATTCCATGATTATATGATTTAGAAGCCTGTTCAACAGGTTAAGCCAAAAAAGAGTAACTCAAAATCATGCCTTCACATTTATAGACATTTTGCTGAATAAAATGGTTAATCAAAAGACTGCAGATTTTAACTCACTTCTTGAGGCAATTAGTTGTGCAATATTTCCTTCTATAGAACTTGCCAGAGAATTCACTCTCTATGTGATGTTTTGATGGTTACATTGTTCTCCCCTTGCTCAGAGAAACTGAGGCAATGAAAAAATGGTGAGCTTTTAAGGTATGAATCAGAAGTAGAACATTCAGATTTTCTGTTCAAACACTCGTTACTCAAAGGCTGAATTGCCATTTATTAGACTAAATAGAGGCACTTTCTATAACATAGGTGAAAATGCAAGTATTTACCTGTGGAAAGCAGTAATTATAGTTTACAGCATGTTAACTGCTGCCAGGCACTACTCTGCTTCTACTTTTGAGAACTGGAGAGTAGCAAGATTAACTACTGAAATCAGTAGCAAACTTGGCACCAACAGACATGTGAGCTGGCATGAAGCAACAATTATCTGCAATGCTTTTAAAAATACATATGGTCTCAAACACCCAAACCCACGTTCTGTATTATTATCACAGTCTATTAGGAATGAGGAATATCTTCTTTGGGCTTTGATAAATGTATAGACAAACAAGCAATAGATTTTGTTGCAGGAAAAGACACCTTTAACTGGATTACAGCAGTACCTGATATGGAAAACATTGACATGTTAGTAAGGTAAGACATTCAAATAACACCTAATTCTTTTCTGAGGATTAAGACATATGTTTGAACTCCTCTGCTATGGTTCATTTGAATTTGCTTCCTAATTACTGCAGCTCTGGTTTTGTGCTGTAGTGTGCATAAATCCATATTCCTACGTGATGACAGCCCATGTAATGCAAAGGGTTAAGCTCTGACATGGGGGGAAAAAACATAAAGATTTCAAAAGTGGCAGGAGAGTATCTGCTCATTTCAAACACATGATTATCTCCCCATATTTCAAAAGGAAAGGCCTTTTGAGGCAGAGAAATATGCATGTGAATAGAAACATATTGAAAAGTCACAGCATTCAGGTATAATGCTTTTCAGTTCGAAAAGGCAGAAGATAGGGGAACTTTCAATTCTCTCTGACACGTTTAAAGAGCTGAACATGCCACCAGCCTGGTATTATCATTTCTGTCCCTTCTCCCAGCTCCTGATGGCTCCCTACCTCTTTTCCTAAGCCGTGTTGATATCCCAATTAAAACTCAGGAGCAACAGCGATCCCTTCTGCAGCTGAGCTGGATCTATTTCACACAGAGCAAGTTATCAGATACAGAACCCCCTAAACAGCCTGAAAAGCAGTTAAAACAGAATATGGGAGAGAAGACGCCTTCACCTTGGAAGTATTAGTGTAAAAATGACACATTATTTTTCCAGGAAGGATGTCACAGACACAGAAACTCAAAGCCATCTATTTCATCCCTTCTGAAGGAATGGGGAGTCAGGGATTTTAAAGGAATCTGGGTAATGCCCGAGACAAATTGGTTTTGTTCTCTTCAAAGCAAAAACTTGGCTGAAAAGAAGCTGTCACCAAGCCCATTATTCTGACTGTCTTTCTCCCCTCCTATTTTCCCCAGTTTTCTTCCTAGAAACCCTCCTGGTCATCCTTATTTGAGTTCCTTCTCCCACCTTTAAAGCCCGACACTTTAATTTCTGCAGAGTTCCACAGAATACAGAAAAATACAGAAATCTGCATTTCTGCATTGAATTCTCAACACAGGAAAAGACTTGACTTCACCTTTCACTCCTGTGGCAAAGCCTGGCCAAGGCTGAGATCCATGCCACCGATCCTGTTACAACACAATCCGGTACATCTGTCTTCCCCTCTCTGCAGTGGGCTTAAAATGTGGTTACGTCAGAAGATTTCATTACAACTGGGACATCTAGTTGCCTACAAAGGTTGGACCAGATGATCCTTGAGGTCCCTTCCAATCTGGGATTCTATAACTTTTACAGTGGTCACACTCTTCCTGACATTACGAATCTCTTGTACACGATGACCACAATAAAATGAAGATGAGAAAGATGATATACCTTTATCAGGACACAGTAACACAATAAGGAGCAGTTATTTCCTCAAGCATGGGGTTAGCTGTGTCCTTTCCAAGCTGCAGCATTCTCTGTGCTTACCCTCAGTAGTGCTTATTCCTCAGTACAGGAAAGACATGGACCTGTTGGAGAGGGTCCAGAGGAGGGCCACAGAAATGATCAGAGGGATGGAGCACCTCTGCTATGAGGAAAAGCTGAGAGAGTTGGGCTTGTTCAGCCTGAAGAAGACTCTGGGGAGACCTTATTGTGGCCTTTCAGTTCTTAAAAGGGGCCTGTAAGAAAGATGTAGAGAGACTTTTTAGCCAGGCCTGTTGTGACAGGACAAGGGGTGATGGTTTTAAACTAAAAGAGGGAGATTCAGCCTGGATGTGAGGAAGGAATTCTCTACAATGAGGGAGGTAAAACACTGGCACAGGTTGCCTACAGAGGTGGTGGATGCACCATCCCTGGGGACATCCAAGGCCAGGCTGGATGTGGGTCTGGTCAACCTGATCTACGTGAAGATGACCCTGCTCATTGCAGGGGGTTGGACTAGATGAGCTTTGAAGGTCCCTTCCAACCCAAACCATTGTGATTCTACCCTACAGAAACAACGACGAAACCTGCTGTCCCTTTCCCCATCTGCACACAGACACACATGGTGAACCACCAAAACCTCCCACGGAAAGGCTGTGTCTGAATCACAGCTTATTGTTCACTGAACCTAAACCAGCCTCACAACATCCATCAGCTCCAGATGTCAATGGCCTATCTCTAGCCCTGTGTTTCAGCAGCTCCTCACAGAGCCCTATCCCACGGACGGCCAAGTTATTAAGAAATGGTTTGTCGACTCAGATTGGCTTGATCATTTATTTCCCAAATTCCTTTTCCCATCATTTACTCATTATACGCCTCCTCCTGATATAAGAGGACATTTATTAGCTTCTGCATTTATTGTGCTGGCAAATAGAAACATTCTGCAGCATTTCCTGGGGATTCTCTCATTTATCTATCGGTTACAGGGCTGAAGTATTTTTAGGGGCAGGAAAAATTAAAATATCACTCAGACTGACAGCAGTGAAAATGAAGCTGGTGTGTGCTCGGGAAGGCTATTGGAGCCTTTAGCTTTACAAGGCTATTTACAACAACGTATGGAACATTTCACATCAACATTATTGCTTTACAATGAGAAAAATCACTAACTACTGCTTAGGCAGAAAAAGGACTCATAAAATCACAGAATCATAGAGTTGTTTAGGTTGG
>NW_009926887.1:154719-169812 GCF_000696875.1 Nestor notabilis | reverse complement strand
AAAAGAAAAGAAAAGAAAAGAAAAGAAAAGCTCTTCCTAAACTCTGCTTAAATTCACAGCAGGAAACAATTTACGATGGTTTAATAATCTGTGACCAAGATATAACCACAGAAAACTGCTGATGATATAATCACAAAATGGATAATCTCTATCATTTATTCAATACCAGTGATAGGCAGTTCGTTGTGATTTTTGCAAGACTAATGCTAGAAAAATAATAATCATAATTAAAAAAAGAGGAAGAAGAAGTAATAATTGTAAACCACTGATCACTTATCATGAAGTATAGTAATTCATTAGGATTCTGCATGTTCAGAAAAAGTACTGTAGCACAGCAGTATCTATTTTGTCTTGTTTTAAAAGCCAAGCATCATGACTAATAAAAATTCTTTGCAATAATATATAGCATTAATTCCAAATTTCTGTAATTAAAATATGCTTATTCTAAAAGGAGTACAATTAATTTGAGCTCTGACTAGTAGGTTACATAATTAGTTATGAGTCTTTTTTCTTTAACACTTATTAGGAGGATGAAATACAAACATCTTGCAGATCAGCTTCTGCCAAGGCCAAATAAATAAATGCAATTTATGTAGTCACGTTCTGCTTCCTCTGAGGTACTTGATAACTGAATCACACTTACTTCCACTCAAGATGAACAGGCCTATTATCCTGTCTTAGTATATATTGCATTTCAACTCCATCCTCCTTGCATCAAAAGGCCATTAAACTATACAGAAACTTTTCAGAAGCTAAATCTGCATTGTAAGTATTGTGGTGCAATAGGAGTGTATCTGCAAGGTAAAGCAGCTAGTGTGGGTGACCATATAGATACACCATATGCATTATGGACAGTTGAATCAGACTAGGACAAATAATATCTTGTGGATTGAACTACTGGTATTTAAGGTCAATAAGGTCAATACGTACTGCTTGTGCATATTACTGTTCACAGTATTTTTCTAAAGAAAACTCATCCATGTGCTCTGAGACTTCTTGGTGACACTACACTAAGCCTGGTATACAGGGGCGATCATAGAATCACAGAATGGTTTGCGTTGGAAAGGATCATCCAGTTAAGACCATCCACTCAATATCATAGAATAGTTAGGGTTGGAAAGGACCTTAAGATCATCTAGTTCCAACACCCCTGCCATGAGCAGGGACACCACACACTAAACTATGTCGCCCAAGGCTCTGTCCAATCTGGCCTTGAAAACCACCAGGGTTGGAGCATTCACAGCTTCCTTGGGCAACCTATTCCAGTGTCTCACCACCCTCACCACCCTCACTGTTCCAATCCCCTGCCGCAGTGTGGGTGGATGCCTCACACTATGTTGTCAAAGGCTTTGTCCAGCCTGGCCTTGAACACTTGCAGGGATGGAACATTTACCACTTCTTTTGTCAACCTGTTCCAGTGTCTCACTACTCTAGCTTCCTGGACAATGTTCCTGTATTCCTCCCAGGCTGCCTATCCTGACTTTCACTTTCTATAAGCTTTCTTTTTCCATATAAGCTGTAAGCTTCCATGATAAAAAGATGAATTTCATCATGCACTCTTGATGTCAAGTAAAATGCTGATATAGGCACAGATGGATTAGTTCCTGTATTGGGATCAAAGCCATACTAGAACATACCAGAACACATGTGGAATGTCATTTCCAGACTGCTGAAAACCTGAACAGTAGAATGTACAGTGGAGGCATAGGAAATAGTATTTGTCTTTTGATTCATTGTAAATCAATCCCGGCCATAATACTTTACAAACTTGGCTACTGGTTCCATATTCAGTTAATACACAAAACCAAAGCAGCAAGCAATTATGACAGGTCATCTAGGACATGTCCTGCTCCAGGGCAGAATCCATCAAACCCAAAAAATTCCTGAAAGGTGTTTTTCTAACTTGTTCTTACTTGTTTTATGTTTTGGCTAAAACAATCTTTTTTATCTAAAGCTACCTGGTGCACTGAGTCGTGCAGAGTATTTATTAGTGCACTTTCATATAGGGTGAGCCTGCACACCCTTCACACCAGATGTGGTTACATTCATGGTGGTAGGTACCTCCTAACATGATTTTAGACTTATCCAGATGGAAGATGACATATAAATGTAATCTTCTTTTATTTTGTTCTGGCACAACACGATTTAAAAGATGGACAAGAGTAGAGTATATAACAGATATTCTGAGGTACAACATAATACAGTAAAGAATAACATCTTTCTGTGGAATTGTTAGACCATTATACAGAATTTTATAGAAAATTGTATCCTTGCAATATATATTGGTTTTGAAAATCCTGTAGCTAGCTTATCATGCTTTGTTAGATTTTATAAGGTTTTTTTTTTGTAAAACTATTTGTAACAAAATCAAAATAAAATATCCTTGCAAGGGAAAAAGGAAAAAAAAAAAGAAGTGATGGACAAACAGCAGTTCTTACCATGATATTGGTAATCTTACTTATCTGCACTACTGAAAACTTGTGGGTCTTTGCAAAACCATGAATGACTCTTTAAAATTATGTCAGTGGATTCTCACTGGTCAGGATGTTTTGTCCTACAGCAAAGGCGTAGTTCCGTTCTGCTGATTTCTCAGACTCAGCTCTTGGCTGATAACCTGCCAGCTGGTTCCAACTCTGATAAAAAGTTTTATGTTGCAAAAAAGTGATGAACTCTCATTGATTCGATGTGAATACATAGATGTGTGAAGTGATAGATTCAAAATGCTGCCCTGTCTGACAAATATTCACTTTCACTACAACCTCATTGTTACAGGCCAGACAATCTGTGCCACAGAAAACCATGTTGAACTATTTCTTTTTTTTTTTTTTGTGTGTGTGTGGTTTCTGAGCTTGTGGAATACTTTTACCTCATGTTCCCTACTTTTTAACTAGAAAAAAAGAATCCTTTTTGAAGGCTGAGTTTCTCAGGGATTCTCATGATTCCACCAGCTTTCAAACAAACAGAAAGAACAAAACACCAATAATTGATGCTAAATCAAGAGTGATTGTTACTTTATATGTATTTTGTGTAAAATTACATCATGCATTCATAGATTTGTATATTTTAAGAGTTGTTTCTACTAGGATCATCTATTTTGAAAGTGTGATAGGTTATAGAATTTCAACCTGATATTTAATACTTCATGTTCAGCAATTCTCACTGAAAAGGAACACATTTAAGAAAAAGTTACTCAATATTTATTTTAAAATAAATTACATTTATCCTTATTTGATAGTATGAACTAAAGATTATTTATATAGTCATATTTTTCTGTTTGTTTCGGGGTTTTTTTTTCCTAACATAAACATCCTGCCAACAAATCTTTTCGATGTATTATGCTGATGCATTACATCTGATCTTACAGCTGATGACCAAATTCACTGCTTGGGTAAGAGAATGTAACTCCATTGGAGTGAATTAAGCTATGCCTGAGCTACTGAGAAAGAGAAGAATCAGAAATCAGAGGACTTGTTATAGAAAGATTTCTAGTTCAGCATCTGGCTATATGCAGAAATGTGTTGGCTTTCTGTTTTAACGTGTCTAGAAATCTATCTAACTGACCAAAAATAGACTCTTTCAAGAAAAAAGATGCAAATGTTAACTATAGATTCATTGAAAGCTTATGATTTGGATTCACCTCTTAGTGTTGGGTATGAAATATGTAATACGCTCCATGGGATGATTCTCCTGTACACTAAATTATAGATTAGTTCATGGAAATCTGTTCAGCTGTTTAGTAGAAAATAAATCTATACACACATGTCAAGATTTAAAACAATTTAGTAACACAGCTGCTGTTGCAGATTTCTGTAGCTTTACGCTAAACTCTGATTCCAGAAATATCGGTGATTCTCAGGAAAAATATGCATAAATCTCCAAGAACTATTCAGTTTCAGAGATCGGATGACATCAGTCCCCCTTTCATGCTTCTGACCACTGTGGGATCTTCCCAGGGTCACAAGTTTATCTTGGCTGGGGAAAAAGGTTACGTGTAGACAGGCTGACTGTCTCCCAGCACCCCCCATCTGCACTGAAAGTGCCACTAATAGGTTTGAAATGACAGCACATTTGTCCTCTGGGAAAGATTAGGCAGAGCTCTGGAAGATCTCTGCTTTTCTCACACAGAAAGTTTTAAACTGGATGGTTTTCATGAAGGAAGGTATTTTATGACCTTCTTATTGTCTGCAGAATGCCAGAAGCTTTTCAAAGCAATAGCAACCTGTGTAAAAGACTGAACTAAACTGAGCTTTTATTGCATTCATCACAGTCACGTTCCCCTTAACTTTCTGTACATAAGCTTTCCAGCTGCTTCACTGCTAAAAATATTATCAAGCAATGTTTTGCAAGAAGAAATTTATCTGCTGTATTGAACTGTTAGGAACCCAATTAAATACATGTATGTGTGTGTGGCAGAGGAGGGCATAAGCAAGGAACCTGGATTAAGCTTTCCAAATTGGAAAAGTTTGACTTGTATGCCACAGTCATACAAAAATATACCAAAAAAAGGAAAAAACAAAACAATCAACCAAACAAAAAAAAAAAAAAATCCCCAAACCCTCGAACATGTTTTTGTACATATTTTTTTTTTTTTTAATTTTCCTGTTAGTATGTTATAGTTTTAATGGACAGAGAATTTATTGAGACACTATTTAAAAGACAAGGTATCTCCTTTTATGAGTCATTGATAAGTCTTGTTTAAAAAGGAGCTTGTGGCCCAATTATTTCAGTTCTTCAGAGCCTGGTTGAGGCTCAATTTTCTGCTCTGTTGGGCTCTCCAGACTTCTGGTGGAGTTCATAAGAAGTGGACATAGGCAGCAGTAATGAAAATTGGACTCTTCAAATATCTCCAGTGGGAGCTTGGGAAAAATATTCAGAATTTATGTCCACTTCTCAGAGATGCTTTCGGGACCTGGGATTCCTGATACAGGAAAGATTTTAATCCATAAGGAACTTTTTTTGCTCCAAGCAGTAGTTTAATTCAAAGGCAATTCTGAATATATTTTCAGATGAGGCTTAGGCTCAGAAGTGCTCTGTTTCTGATCACACCGCATCATGCAGAAACATTTGGATATACCAAAGGAATCTTGCAATGACATGACATGTGAAAACAGCACAGTATATCCCAAAAAGAAAATAGCCCAGCCCTTGGAAATTTCCAAGGATTGCTGGCAAGGCAAAGGAAACTACTGGCACAGCTTTGTGTCATCAGGCCATAATACATGCAAGCCCAAGCAATGCAGTTGCAGAACCATACCAGTATGCTGTTGTCACTACTAGCCCCAGGTTAAACATCAGGCTTGATAGTTGTTCTAATTTCAGTTTGAGGCTATTAATCAGCCCCTGGAAAGGACTGTGAACATCAGTGATCTTTGTTCAGAAAGTTGTCTGCACATACGTAAAAAGAGTAACTGCTGACTTGACTGCAGTTTTGTTATGTCAGTCTTTCCTCTGGAATCTCGAAGTAATGCTCTGGGTCCCTTGCTCTAATCACAAGCTTATGAAATTTAGTGAATGTTTCTGAAATGGCTTCTCTGTGTATTGAATGTCACTACTTTACTGCAGAGGTTCCTGATTTATACATCTATGGAATTTATTATTGTTGTTGTTGTTACAGTGACCTTGTATGAATTTTTGATCCATCATATTGAAAGCTAGATTGCAAAATGCAACGACAAGTACCCCCTACTGCGTAAAAAGTCAAATGGGTTCTTGAAAAGTACAATGCACATAGAACGAGCCTAGGGAATTGACCGGCCCTTTGTATTTATTTGTCATCTAGCAGGTTCAGCCTCTGCGAAGAATTGCCTCTGGTCTCTAAAACAGGAATTAATATGCAGTTGACTTAAAAGCTGTAAAAGCTGCATACTTATATCATTTCTTTATTTTAAATAGGTACAATGCTTGCTCGAATACTGCATCCACTTTTCATGACCAAAATTCTAAATAATGTGAACAAAGAAGATAGGTTTCAGAGAAAACCCCCACAAATGACTAATGGATTAAAAATACCTCATCATGAGACATTCAAGGTACTTGATCTATTCAGCTCATAAATACATGTGACATGACCATAGCTTATAAATATATTTCTTCTAAATGTGAGAAATAGAATTTGAATAAAATAGTTTACAAAACAAAATAAAAGTAAGATTGAGTGTCTGTAAGTTGAAGCAAGAGAAATCTGAACTATAAATAAAACTAAGGTTTAGCAGAATATGTAATGAACAATGTGTGGGAATGACATGTCAAGGGTTATGTTGGATTTTTCATCACTAGAAATGTTTATATCAAGGAGTTACCTCAACACTGGAAGAGGTTGTCAAGAGATGCCATAGAATCTCCATCTTCAGAGATATTCAGAATGTGACTGGATATGACCCTGGACAACCTTATTCAACTGTGAAGTTGTGTCTAACTTTAAAGTTGTCCTTGGTTTGAGTCAGAGTGTCTTCTCTCAGAGGAAACGTCTGGTATTTGAAACTTCATACAAGAGTCACCTTGATCTCTGTCTTCACATGTCAAAGGACTTGTAAATCAAAACAGGAATTACGAGTTTCGAAAACAATGCCTGGGAAAGGAAACCAAATCCTGTCTTTTATGATACCTCTACCTGGGTGGATTTTTCCTCTTGTCCTCACTTCATTGCTTTCCCACTTAAGCAGCTCTGACGCTTTTGTACTGTCATTTGCTTTTTACACAGCATAAAATTGAAATAAGAGAAGCACTAATAAATACCAAAAGAACTACTCAGCTTAGCAAATTGGTTCTACATGAGGTCAAAGCAAAGGCCTTTCTGAAACCCCTTCACTATTCCCTCCTGAACACTAACAAACAGCATTACAAAAGGCCTGGGCTTAAACTGTTTCCTTGACTAACCTGGCTGAGCAGGGCATTAAATAGCCATTTATTCCTCTTTGTCTTACTTCACTTAAAGACGCCTACCACAACTTATTGAGATATTCACCCTTCCAAATAGCCAGATCTGCTTTCTGGGCTGAAAATTTTCCCTTTGCATCAATCAGACTTGAATGGCTAAACAGGAAATTGAGGATCTGTCTTGTGTTGAGTACATGTTGGGCAATGGTAGCATTTGCATCTGAAACATATGGTTGAATGATTGGCGTGCCTTGTTCTGAAATTTCCCCCTTTAGGGTAAGTTCTCTGAAACGGAGGTTAAAGAATTACTCTAGAAATACTATTGGCTGGCCGAGGCTTATAAATTAGCTTTTTCTAAAACTCAAGTACTAAAATTGCGGCCTCTGAGCAGTTCCAGTGGGTAGATAAGCAATATCCATTGTTTTTCTCCTGTCCTGTGACTAAATGCCTAACCTTTCCTTTGTGTCTTAAATCAGTAGGGGAGCATACAGGCTTGCTTGACAGTGTACATTTTTGAGCAGCAGAAGCAGAATAGAAGCAAAGCACATGAAACAGTCGAGCGGTTTCTGGCTGACAGCTCAGGTTCACTGTAGAGGCCTATTGTCTTCACAGTGCTATGGGAAAGTTTCGGAAAGCTTTGTTCTTTATAGACATCTCCCAGCATAACAGAATGAGATTTAGAGAAGTAACCACTTATGGCTCTTTTACTAATGATCTGTTTTGTGTTGTTCCAGTACATTTCAAAAGTCTTTGGTGGGATCATTTAGCCATCTCAGTACTGCACAGTTCATACGCATTGAATATTTCTACATTAAGAAGATATATATCGTTGTAGCCTGATTTACATTCAGAGACTATCTTGAACACCCCATCAATGATATGTCTGACACAAAGCCACAAAAGCAGAGAAAAAAAAAAAAATTCTTTTTTATATAAACACACAAACACACACACACATACATATATAAAGAGAGAGAGAGAGAGAGATCTTCTTTGTTACTCAAATGGAGCTAAAGGTTACAGTCTGTAACTATAATACTATTCAGAAGGGACAACAATACGTATTTGCAACAAATTTCTGAGGTTCCAATGTTTTTTGAAATGAGAAATAAGACCAAATCTTGCAAATATTGCTAGGTCTTCATCCCCCTTATTTTCTTTTTCTCCCGCTTTCTCTCATCAGATGTAACTAGGTAGCTTGAACCTTAGAGACTTTCCCAGAAAAAGCTTTTTAAAAATCAAGAAGCCTGCATGAAACATTTTGGCTTCTGTCAAATGCTGTACTTCAATGAAAATACACTTCAAGCTAGTGCTTGCACCTCTTCTACCACTCTGGATAACACAGTGTAATCTCAACGCTTCTTTCTTTGAAGCCATTATTTCCTATCACCATTCTCTCACACCTTGTTATCTGAGCCAAGGTTACAATGTGTCTTTCTGCCCATATTATTTCCTGGATTCTCCCCAGTCTGTCAAGTTTGTGTATGCCTGACATATGTAGAGCAGTTCTTCTAATAAGGGGAAAGACATAAAGCTGAACTTCGCATTTCAAACAGGCAGAAACTCACACAAGTGTCTGTGACTAACTCTTCTCCCCTAGATCCACATTCTGTGAGTTGGTTATGCCCCTTTGGCACTCAGGTGCTTATATTTTTAGGTGTATGCCTTAATAGGGTTTGTGTGGAAAGGTTTTAGTAGAGGGGGGCTACAGGGGTACCTTCTGTGAGAAGCCACCAGAAGCTTCCTCTGTGTCTGATGGACCCAATGCCAGCCAGCCAGCCAGCTCCAGGAGGGACCTGTTTCTGGCCAAGGCTGAGTCCTTCAGTGATGGTGTTAGTGTCTCTGTGATAGCATATTTAGGAAGAGGAAAAAGCTGCTGCACAACAGCAAATGTAGTTGAGAAAGGAGTGAGAATATGTGAGAGCAAGAGCTCTGCGGACACCAGGCTCAGTGCAGAAGGAGAGGAGGAAGTGCTCCAGGTGGCAGAGCAGATTCCCCTGCAGGCTGTGGTGCAGACTATGGTGATACAGGCTGTCCCCTGAAGCCCATGAAGGTGCACAGTGGAGCAGATATCCATCTGCAGCCCATGGAAGTGCCCACACTGGAACAGGGGGATGCCCAAAGGAGGCTGTGACCCCATGGGGAGCCGGCACTGGAGCAGGCTCCTGGCAGGACCTGTGGCCCACGGAGAGAGAAGCCCACACTGGAGCAGGTTTGCTGGCAGGAGCTGTGACCCCACAGGGATTGCACACTGGAGCAATCTGTTCCTGAAGGACTGCACCTCGTGGTGGAGCCACACTGCGGCAGTTCATTTTGCCTGTGACAGTCATTGGTGAGTGATCTCCAATGAGATCCAATGAGTTTTTCATTATATTTTCTTTCTTCTATTCAGTTGACAAGGGGAGTGATAGAGTGGCTTTGGTGGGGACTTGATGTCCAGTCAGGGACAACCCAGTACAAGACCTGATAATAAGCACTTCATCATGGTGCACAGTGGAGAACACATAACCTAAATTTTACCAAAAGCAATGAAAACTGGGAGACAAATCAAAAACCTTTGACTTGAGAGAAATACATGTTTTCAGTTGCTTCTCAGCACTATTGAAGCGTATGCAGCACCTACATAAGATATCATTTTCACACAAAGACGTATGAAACAGACAGTCTAAACACTTCCCCACCTCATACCTCCAAGTCTGTTTCCACTTGTATTTTCTTCCTTGAGAGAACAAGAGAAGTTCCCACCCTTTGTAATTCATTCCTATGTTGTCACTTCAGTGCATTACCTACTCAGCTGTGCCATCACTGCTCTTCCTGGGGCCAAACTGCAAAACAGGTCACCAAAATGCTTGTATTAAAAATAAATAAACAGCTATTATTGTTCTGCAGATACAAACTATGCACAAGGCACGTATCTATCCATAACAATACCAAGCGTTTTAGAGCATTCAATCACTTCAATGATTCATTTTCCAAGGTTCCTTAGGCTTATAACCTTTACTACAATTCAGGAGGCAATGCATTATGGCACGGGAAGGGAAACAAGTTTCTAGGGCATCAAATATATAACTATTTACCTAACAGGGGGGTGTGTGTGTGCGCGTGTGTTCTTTAAAAGACATTATACATGTCAATGTACTTTTCTCTACTTATTCTTACAGAAAATACTTTTTGTTTCTTTGTTCTTTGTATCACCTATTTCACTCCTTGTTACCCAACACACAAGTGCTGGAGCATGTCCTGAGACGGGCAACGGAGCTGGTGAAGGGTCTGGAGCACAAGTGTGATAAGAAACAGCTGAGGGACCTGGGGGCTCTTAGTCTGGAGAAGAGAAGGCTCAGGGGGTATCTTATCACTCTCTACAACTGCCAGTGACAGGAGATTGTAGTGGGGTGGGGGTCAGTCTCTTCTCCTAAGTAACAAGAGTAGAACAAGAGGAAAAAGACCTCAAGTTGTGACAGGGTGTATTTAGATTGGATATTAGGGAAAATTTCTTCACTGAGAGGGTTGTCAAAGATTCGAACAGGCTGCACAGAGAAATGGATGAGTGGCCATCCCTAGAGATATTTAAAAGATGTGGCTTAGGGACGTGGTTTAGTGGTGGACTCGGCAGTGTTAGGTTTGCAGTTGAACTCTATGATCTCACAGGTCTTTTCCAACCTAAATATTTCCATGAATCTGTGACTCCATGATTAGGAATTTCTCATTTACTTTGTTTTCCACTCCAAGAAAGAAAACTTTCCTAAGGGAAAACAAAGTTTTAAGAAATTCTTATACATGAACTGGACATTAAATAATAGCATGTACACTAATTGAATAGGAACCCATTAGTGGTAACTTAAATGACCAAGGGAAATCTAATCATATTACAAAATTATATGATTAAATGGTTATTTAATATAGAAGATACTGAATGGACTTGGGTAGTTTAGACAGGATTCTTTGACACCTGGTCCTTCCCCCCTCTGCTAAACCAAACATAAATAGATAGCTGAAATATCGAAAGTTACCCTACAAACTTTCTTCTATACAGATATCTACAAACCATATTTATATGGTTGATCCCTTAATAGTTGTGTATTCAGACACATGTTCAAGTTAGCTTGGCTTATTTTATGAAATGAGTCACAGTAAATCACAATTTGCACCTGCACATCCTGCAGCAAAACACAAGGTTTATGCATGAACAGAGACCTGAAGGAAGATTTTTTAAACTAATGTTCTTTACCTCATTAGCAATGTGTTCACCTCACTAATGGTCAGTTAATGCAGCAATATACTGTAACAAATTAAACCTCAGTAACAAAGTTGAGATAGGACATTGTCATGGTTTCACCTCAGCTGCCAACTGAGCACTGAACATCCACTCACTCACTCCCCCCCTGGTAAGATGGGGGATAGAACAGGAACAGTAAAAGTGAGGAAACTCGTGAATTGCAATGAAGACAGTTTAATAAGTAAAACTAAAGCTGCACATGCAAGCACAGGAAACTAAGGAATCCATTCACGACTTCCCATTGGCAGGAAGGTGTTCAGACATCTCCAGGGCATCAGGGTTCCATCATGCATAAGGGTTACTTGGGAAGACAAATGCCACCACTCTGAATGTCCTCCACTTCCTTCTTCCCCCAGCTCTATATGCTGAGCATGACACCATATGGTCTAGAATACTCATTGGGTCATTCAGAGTCAGCTGTTCTGGCTGTGTCCCCTCCCTCTTAGGCACACTCATCCTGCTCACTAGTGGGGTGAGAAGTAGAAACGGCCTTGACTCTGTGTAAGCACTGCTCAGCAGTAACTAATCCCTGTGATAACAACACTTTCCAGCACAAATCCAAAACTCAGCCCCATACTAAGCGCTATAAAGAAAATCAACTCTACCCCAGCATATATATGCTTATTTGTTTTAACTGTGGTTCAGAAAAGGAGCCCTACATTATTATTTTGAACTTTCTAGTCAAGAAATATCAAGTGAAAATGGTTTCAAGTTAATTTTTAATAAACTCATTTTATTTTGGTGTGCCTGTATTTCTCCTTTTTTATGGGGACTTGGCAAACCAGAAAGTTTATTCTTGGAAGTTCAATTGATTTTTTTTGTCTATTTTCATATTTTAATGAAAAGCTAAATATGACAACATGAAATGGTTGGTATTTTAAATTTTTGGCCTGAAAGTCATTTCCATGTTATCTTATGTGCATGGACAAGCCCAGAGGATACTACTGACTTAACTACAGGACAAGGTTTGCATAATGGTGGAAGGGATGCTATATTTATTACATATCTGGTATGTGGTGAACTGTACCAGAAATCTCAAGTATAAACTTCTTAAAAGAATACTAGTCTATAACCTACAGGCAATTAATAGGAGCTACGTAATGAATGATCTTCTAAAGAGGTCTATGGTTTTTAATCTGTAACACTGAAACAAAAGAGCTACGAGGAGAAAATATTTTGGGTTCGGTTTGTCCATAAATTCCATTGACTGAATCTTGATACTGAGCCAACAGAATCCAGTGAAAGCTCCAGCTTGAATTAGGTAGCCAGATATTTTTATTATGGCTGAACAACTGAATGCATACTAAAAAATGGAGGGTTAGAAGTCAACAAATTGAGCAGAGGCACAGCTGGATTCATCAGCATGCCAAGTTCTAAGCACTCTTCTTTAAAGTTATTTCTCCACCCAATCTATCATGGATATTCTGTTTAGAGTATAATTTTTAAACACTAACTGAAAAAGTAAACCAAAAGCTATGCGATATGATGATTAGGACTCACTCAGAAAGAATGGAGCCTCAGAATGAAATTATTCTCTGTTGTCTTGCAGAACAAAGATCTGCATATCAGGATCTTACCTGCCAGGCAATTATCTAATAAGAACAGGTAATACTGTCAACAGTGTGTTGTGGAAGGCATATGCTTATAGTCCTGTTATATTATTTTCTTTCAGAACAGGCATAAATGGTGAGAGGTGGGGAGCTAAGTGGGAATCTTAACCAGTTTGCATGCAGAGCTGCTCACACATAGTGTAATTCTGTTCATACTTAGAGATGTAGTCTTGGTTGTCAACCAATTTCATTAATTTCTAAGAAATTCAGGCATCTCTAGGAAGGTGATTTTAATGTAGGCATCATTTGCAGCAACTAGATACAGATACATTTTGTAGATAAAGTCTCTACTTTCTCTGTCACATTCCTTAATAAGTTGTGGATTCTCTACAGAAAGGAATATTTTGAGCGGTTCTGTGTTTGTAAGGAGTCTAGAACAGGGCAGTCATGGTCCAAAACATACCTCCTGGGGACTGTTACACAAACAGATAAAGAATACAGACAATAATAATAATATCTACTAACATGTTAAATAAAGCAGAGCCACCTGCAGGTAGCTGATAAACATATTAAAGAAACTTGTGAACATCTGTAATACTTCGTCTCCATTTATCATCTGGCAAAAGAACTAGGTCCTAAATCCAGCTTTACTTGATTGTGTATGTTCTAAGAGCTATCTAAAATAGAAGTTGGTAAGCTGAGCTGGAGGTCTGTGATTGATAGTTGAGAACATGTAACATTGGCATATGCAGACAATGGCTGTTTTTTTCCACTACTTCTTCCAGGTAGTTTGTAGTATTTCTGTGAAATACAGAAAACAAAACAAAACAAAAACAGAAAAGAAAATAAAGGAGAAAGACTTTCCTCAGACTTCTGTTGAAATATTTGCATTTCTTATTTCATATAAATAAGTGTATGAAGACATAATAACAATAATGAATACATACATATACACATTCATAATGAAAACCCACTCTATAAGGTGAAGAAAGTGTACTTTTTTTTTTAACTTAGCTTGTTTCTGATCACTTAAAGAATACAAATGTTGACTGTGACATTTTAAGATCATAAATTGTTTTCTAGTAAGCAACACTTCTGCTTTTCATATTCATAGTTTAAAAATTAAAAATAAAAATACATACTCCTTTTACCCTTTTTAATGGTTAATTAGGTCACCAATCAAAAGAAATTCTTAAGAGGAAAATGACATGTTGATATTTTGCAATTATTTGCTACTGTGAATAATACATAAACACACTACTTACGGTTAAAGTGGCTTTCAAACCCTTTTTCTGCCATTAGGGCATGAACTGACTGCAGAATCAGTGTATTTTACTTGATATATTGCCACATTATCTACTTCAGTGCTTCCATTTAGTTTGGGTCACTTACATTTCATTATACTGTACCTTGGCTGAGTGCAATAAAAAAAAAAGTTTATTGCAATTGCAAGCTCCTAATTAAACATCAGCTGTAAACTGAGCTACCCATTACAGATTATATATATAAAAAGATTATATTCTTGGGAATCACTCTATCATGCAACATGATTAATATATATGCGTCCTTGTAAATAGGAGTTGATGTGCTATATACATAATGGATATGATTAGCTTTTTATTGAGACCCAAGACATCAAAGATAAAGGGATACATAGATTTCTCATTCAGCAATCTTGTTAAATATAATATAAGCATGTATATCCATACACAGATAACACTTGCAGAAATGTGTTTGGTTTAATATAGCGTTCTTAGCTGTTACCACTCCTGATGCAGATGGATTTGAACTTATAATACATGCCCAGGGTAAAATTAACCTCATATCTAGTAGCAAAAAAGAAGTTAAGTTAGTGAAAAAAAATCTGTTTCCTACAAAGAGGAGGAAACTGTGCTTTAGACCTTTCTTCTTTTAGAAAACACAGTAAGCAGATTCATACACTGAAGCAGAAACTTCAGATGGATCTCATGAAGGACACATTTGAAATTCAACTGGTATTTCATATAGAAAAGGCTAGTTTTAATTGGACCACTAAAAATCAGTTTGGCCTTAATTTATATATTGTGCATATTAGTTCTCTTGTTTCCCAGTTGAAAGAAATCTTGTTAGAAAAGTATTGACCAATGCCCAAGATCGCTATTTTGTATAGTAAGGAATTAAATGGCAATAAAGTTTAATCTCCAGCTTTGGTCCATCTTTCTTCTTATTTATATACCCCCCCTCAATTATGCCAGTATAAACTGTTTGAGGGATCATGCAGAGAACCATTTTCAGCAAATTATGTGGTTTCAGAAAATACTTTTTTTTTGTGCTTTGTTGTTTGCAACAGGTAGATTTCTCAGACCTATGTGTATTTTATCATGTAATGGAACATAGGTCAATTACAGAACT
>NW_009926887.1:36753-154688 GCF_000696875.1 Nestor notabilis | reverse complement strand
GAAAGAGTGATGAAAGAATCCAGACTGAGATCCATGAATCATTCAATTTAATTTTAGTTCTAGTCAGTGAGGCCGCATGTTGCTGTCCATGGAGCCATAAATTTATAATGCAAAAAGAAAATTCTCCTTGGGGACCTTTCAAATGTCAGGTGGGAAAAGCACATGCCCTACTTAAAAATTCAAATTAAGTGTTTCAGTTTGGAATGGCTTAATGGGGACCAATATACGAGAAGGTAAAATATTTCTTTTTCACACATATAAATGCAGAAGTTTGTTTGTTACTTGAAGATGTGACAATGGGATTTGGGTTGCGCAAATGTGTTACCTTACCAGGCTTCAGACTAACACAAAAAAGTGTTAAATATTTGACCACTGAAGGTCAGATTTTCAGCTATGTTCATTATCAGAAAAAGTGCATATAGGGAATAAATACTAATAAATATTCTTGTCCTGGGAGTTTGACATGAGATGTCTGCTGTTGTCACAGTGTTCACAAAACTCAGGTGTCTGAACTCAAACTGGGGTGTCTTCAGAGTCCTGTACAGTTCCGTTTAGCCGGGCAATCTTTCTTTCTTATTTCCTGCCCTTAATCTTTGATGAGAGAAAAAGATTTAAAAAGCATCCTTTTCCATTTCTGTTTGGAAACGCAGCCAGCCTGGAAAAAGTCATAATAACAGGCCTCAGCCGAAGAAAGGATAGATCAATTATTGTTTATATGTTGACTACCTTTCTTTCATTAGGTTGTTTAAAGCATTTTTCAATATAATCCACACAGAGACTGTTGGTGTATTTTCCACACCCCACAGTTTCAGTTGGTGGAAGTCATATGAATCTATTGCAGTTTCTTCAGCTGAGCATCTGGCTCTGTGCTTCTTCAGGAGTGAAATTTTAAAAGAGAAATGAGGGTTAAAAAGAGAGGTTGCTTCCATTAAAGTCTGTCTCAAACTAAAAGCAAGCTGTCATATTTAAAAACAAACAAACAAACAAAATCCCCAAACATGGATTTGCAGTCTCTCACAGAAGTGCTGTAACAAAGACAACAGCTTGACAATGGCAGCTGCTGCACAGAGCAAAAATGAGAGGACAATGTCATTTTTAATGATTTTTTTAAATGAAAAATTAAACAAAAATAAACAAGATGTCCTATGTATTTTTTTTTATTTTTTTTTTTTAAGAATCTGTCTCGCTGTCTTATTATCTATAAGTGGCAATGCAGGCAGACGACAGGAACATATGCTGGGAAGAGTCTGAAATTAAACAAAGCAGTAACAGAATAATGGAAGAGGGATTATTTTTTTTAAGTTTTGTACAAAGGCTATGATGTTTTCTGTGTCTTTGTGTGAAAATTTAAAAAAAACATGCATACACATCCGTCCATATATATATACACATGCATGCACACACTCACAAAGAACACATTCGTATATTTGTATCCACACTTAGATTCATGTTTATAAATTTAAATCCATAACAGTAAACACACATAAGTAAATATTGTATTTATAAACTAATATTTGTAGGTGCAAAATTTTCAGAGGGTCACTCTCAGTTATTTTTAGAAAGAGAGAAAGCTGTAAAATAAAATGTTACATACCAAGAAAAAAAGGGGATTCTATTTTGAGACATTATTCCCAGTTGAGGTTTGGTTTTGGTTGGGTTTATAGTTTTTTTTTTTTTCTTTTCTTCAGTAACTTTTAAGAACAATTTAGATCATTTAGCTGCCTTCATACTGCCCTTATGTTTCTATCTGTCCTGCTGGAAGTACAGAAAGGTCTTCTTTATAACAACTCAGTGCTATTCAGTGCAATTTCTGCACTTAAGGGCAGAAAATCTCCTTTAAAGAAAAAGGTTGTTTTCTTGAATCTAATCTTTTTTTCTCAACACTTTCAGTAACTTAAAGGTTGCCTGGAAGTTATTTATTTGAGACTGGTAAAGGTTTTAGAATCACAGTTAGCACCCTGTTCTCACTTTACTCAGAATTATTCTGTTTGGATTTAAGTATTCAACAACAGTATTAAAGAACTATTACTTAATTTTTAAGACTAATAAAAAAAATAAAAGGCTTTTTATTATATACTATTCATAATTTTATTACTTTATTTATTTTTCAAAACCCAAAATAAGCTGGAGTTGATGGAGTTCAGTTATTTTCAAATTACCTATATTCATTTGGTGTATCATACATGAATATGCAGGGTTTGTCCTAAAACTTTTGTTGGATAAATAAAATACTAAAATGCTTTCATTTATTATTCTTCACTAAGCATAAATGGTACTTCAGACAAAAAGGTTTCTTGTCTATTAGTGCTCCCATAACACTCTTGGTCGTACAGGGGAAAATGCTATGTAGTTATATTGTAGTTGAATATAGCCATATAATCACAGAATACCAGGTTGGAAGGGCTCTCAGGGATCATCTTGTACAACCTTTCTTGGCAACACATGAGATGGACTAAATGTCCCATCACCCTGTCCAGTCGAATCTTAAAAGTGACCAGCGCTGGGGGCATGTGTCATGTACATCTCCAGCTATAAATATGAGAAGAATGATCTCTTCTGCATATGTTTGAAACGGTTTTTCTGTTGGTTTTGTTTTGTTTCTGCTCATTGCTACAGCAGTGCTTTATCAGCAAGTGAGAGCGCATCAGCAGCACTGTGAAAGAGAAGTCAACATAGTTCCCTCCTTTTCTCAAACTCATTCTTTAAATCACTGGAAGCTGTTCATTTTTTGCACAAAATGTGTTTCATGTTTGCACTTTTACCTTTCCAGTTGCGAAGAACATGTCAGCACAAATAATTTCTGTCTGGTGATATCTCTTCTTGAGTCTAAGCAGACTGTGTTGAGCATTACTGCAATATATACAATTACCCTCAGCAATAAATGTAGTCTAGGTATGGAGGATGAGAAGAAAAAACTATGCCTGCTGGCAGGTTGTTTTTCTTGTATTTTTTTCTCATCAGTGATGTCAGGGTACTAAGGAAGGGTCTCCTCAGGAGGTTTGTTATGAGATAGTTGGGCTTCAGTTTTGAACTGAAGCAGTAAGGAGACATTGACTGAGAGTCAGTGGTTCAAGAACAGCTGTACAATGAACTTCCTTGTCTCAGAGGATTATAGGGAAATCACATCAAATGCTGCCCATGCACACAGCAGGGTGCTGAGCACAGCACTGCAGAAAGAGAGAGGGGCTGGTGGCAATAAGGGACACAGAGCATTTTAGGATGCTTCTGTGGGAGTGCTTCACTAAGGGATATGAGACAGGCTGAGAGATGCCAGTGAAGTAAAGACCTTTTCTGTCTATGTTACAACTTCTGTGGTCACACAGCTGTCAATTCTGTACCAACCCACCAGCATTAAATTTACCATCTTCCCCTGCTTCTTTTATTTCTTTTTTTTTTTTTTTTCTTTTAAAAGACAGCTGAGAGTTTGAAAAGCTTGAAAAAGACACAATTGCACCTAGGCAAAATTCCCCCTGATAAAGGCCAAAATAAAAGCAAAGACACTGAGACAGGAAAATGTTTCCACACAGAATGACCTTTGCTGTGAGGAGGGGGGAGAGGGGAGCTGGGATTGTTCACACACTTCAATCTTAGCCTTGCTAGGTGGGTTTTAACTCTTCGTTTTCTTTTTTCCCTACATTTCTACCCTCTTTTCTCCCAGTAACACCAGGGAGCCTTTTGCTGTCTGGGGTTCTCCTCATTGCCCTTTTCCTTGACTTTGTCTTGTCACTCCGACCACAGTCTTGTTCTGCCAGAAATGTTTCATTTTCTGCATGACTTCCCCTGGATGGGCATTTCAAGCTGTGATTTTTAAGCTTGATCTCACACTGTAGATCCTGTTATCTCAGTAAAAAGCTTTAAAGTTCAATGTGAGTTGGATGAACAATACTTTAAAAGCAGTGTAAATTCTGAGCATTCTCTGGGTGGGAGAAGTGCAGCAAAAAAGAAAAAAAACTGATGTTGCATGCTTTTATATAGAAAAAGAACAATTAAAAATCAGGATGCTATTTGAGGGAAAAAATGTTATAAAGAGGTATGAATAGGTCTGAAGAAGTGCATGTACTTATGGTTCTGTATCCACACAGAACTGCCAACGGACTCTTGTCACTTGTAGCCCCAAGGCTTCTTTTATCAGATGAGTTTGTTCCAAAGCCATTGAACTCCACAGCACTCTGCTAGACTTTAGACCAAACTCATTCAGCAGAAAAAACATGGATTAAGTAGTACATTATTAGTAGCTACATGAAGCAATTAGATAACATCGCTGGCACAAGCCCTGGTACAAGAAACAAGATGGTGCTTCCTTATTTACCATTGATGCCAGTTCTGCTCTCCTCCACCTTGACCCCCTGGTGCCATTGTGTGACCTGTCGCAAGGGAATTTTTTATAGTCTTTCTAGGACAGATACACCTGCATGTGATCTGTGCTGCTTTGTTGTGATGAACTGTTTTATCATTCCAGATTTTCTGGCAATACACACAAACAAGACCCAAATACCTACACCTAGAAGCACAGGCTTTCCACCTGTGTTTAACAATGCATCTTTAGTAACCTGCTCAGTGGTTTTGATATTTGTGGAAGGAGAGCTGTGCTGCAATAAAATTCCCCTAAACACATGCTGGGACTATAATGCATTAGCCAGAGGAAAAAAAATCATTGATTTTTCATAGAATTTTTGCCTGAGTAGGGGGCGATTTATTCTATTTAACAGGCAGGAGAGACAAGAACACTACTTAGTCTCCCGAACCCTCAACCAGTCACCCCAAGGTCCTGGAGTGCTTATTGAGTCCCCTCAGGCTTCTTGAAGATATTTCCTCATTGTCCACCTGGAAGACTGATAAAGGGTAGTAGTCACAGGGTGGTACCAGAGGAGTGAGTTTTCTGGGAACTCTGGCCCCAGGGAAGCAGCAGACTTCTCTATGAGTCTGGTTAGGCTGATATATGGGTCCATCTGTTCCCCTTAAGGTGGAGTCACCAATCACCACCACTCCTTTTTTTCTAGTAGAGCTGGTCATAATACGAGGTCTTCTCTGACTCTTCTGTGGGAACTCTTCTGACCTGGGCAATCCTTTAGCATCATTTTCCTCACTTTCCTGATCCTGAAGTACCAGGGTGTCCTGGGTTCAGCTACAGCAGTCATCTTTTCTCCTTCGCTCTGTGCTCAAGGCTTCCTGAGCAGCAAGGGGAGAAATACAAACCTCACTGCTCTGCAAACAGAAGTTGGTGGACTTCTGGTGCCCCCAGGTTTGAGTTCCAGCTCCTGGGGAGGGGTATAAGACAGGTGCCGCCTGAAGGCGGCTGCGTGGTTCCAAGTTGCCGGCTGGGCTTGAACCACGACACAGGGTCTCCAATCTGTTGTAAAGGGGTACTTGGGAAGGTGACATGAACTTGGGGGTAATATGCCATCTACTCTGAGGAGTAACACATTTCCAACCTCCCCTGTCTCCTGGGTCCCTTCCATCTGCCTGAAGGCAAGAAGACAGGGAATCCTGAGGTTCTTTTGTTTTGAGTGGCTGGCTTGCTACTCTCAGGGATGGTAGAGAGCGCAGGTCCAGCAGTCAATCTCAGATTCCCTTATGCTCCTTAGCCATTCCACCTCTTCCCGTAGATTTGCCACCATGCAGAGCAAATCATCAACCTGCTAACATCTTACACAGCCACCATCTAACATCACTGGCAGGCTCTGGCTCTCACTACAGCCAGACGCCTGGACAGCTATATGTTTAAGAGGGACCTCTGCCAGGGTCACCATGGCTAACAGAGAGAATATAGCTTTCTTTGCTTCCTGCAGAGAGGATGCCATGCTGGAGCACTGCCTCGATGACCGTGGGTTGAGCTCACCTCTGCAGCCTGCCAGACTACCCTTTGCCACTTCCCCTGCCGGCCCTGCTCGCCACACTCCCTGGGTGGTGCTCACCTGCTCAGGACCCTGCAGCTAGCTCAGTAGCTCTGTCAGCTCCTGGGCAAGGACTGACGGTACCTTGGGGCTCCCTCTGTAGCAAATCAGGAGCGAGATGTGACAGAATTGTTTGGTTTATTTAGGCAAGATTTCTCCGAATAATTCACTGGTAGTAACACATATGCCACTAAACAACACATAAATTAACCTGGTTGTAAAATTCTTACACAAGAGAACCAAACTTTTAGATAGAAGAAAGTTTATACAGGGAAAATTGAAGAGGCAACAAAGAAAGTGAAGATGTAGTTGTGTAACACATAAGCTAGGTTGCAACTATTTTTGTGGTAAACCTTTGGCTTGTGCATAAGACATGTCGATAATCATTGCTGAAGAGGAATTGGGTGGAAACTGGACATTGTAAACCCACATATTTTAAAAGCAGTTTGATCATCTGTTTATTTATTTAATTGTTGGTGTTTTAAATATAGAGGCATACAGCAGAAGTAACTCCGTTGAAGCCTTCAAAACATAATGGTGCTTGGGCAAGATAATGATTCCTAGTGATTATGGACTTTGTGCAGTCTGTGATAGACCCTTCAGCTTAGGCTCCAGGTGCTCCCCTGGTCCATGCAATGGTGGAGAGGTAATCTATCAAGCAGCTGTACAGCTTCCCTTTTGTCAGCTTTTCCTTCTTTTAAGTTTTCTTTTTTCTTTCTTCTTTCTTCTTTCTTTTTTCTTTTTCTTTTTTTTTTTTTTTTTCAATAGGAACCAAAGATATACTGGGGAATATTGAGCATTCCCCTCTTTTCCTAGAAAAGAAGCAGGTAAAGAACAAAAGGTGTTCAATAAAGTTACAATTCAAAACTCTATGTCTTCACTGGAGACATATGCAGTGCATGGTATTGCATTGCGGGCCTAGTCCTGTGATTATTCTGCCTCCAAACCAGCTGGATTGAGTAAAGGCTCCTGTTTAGACCCTTGTATCACAGTTCCTTTTGCCATGGAAAAAAAAAAGTCAGGGAGTAAGGCACATCATTAACCCTTTCACATACATATTTTGGATGTTCCTAGGACTATCCTGTATTTTGCCAGGGCATTCTGTATCGCAGTTGTCAGAAAGATACACTCATCTGGCTTTGGACTGCTATCCTTACTTTGTTATGGCAAAAGACCAGAGTAATAGACAACCAGTGTGCTTAGACTTGTTTGTGGATGATATTTGGTAATAATTTACCAAGAGTAAATATAATTCTCATGAAGATACTGAATCACAAAAGGTGCAATGACAGCAAAGTTGCATAGAGAAGCAATAGCAACCTGAATTTGTAGCAAATATTGTTGGTAAAAGTGAACCAATGGTGACTCGAATCACTGCTTTCCTTTTGCAGAAAGCTGTTCATTCATCTTAGCCCCAAAGTGACAAAAGAAAGATTTTTGCAGATTCCTCATCTTTTCAGTATATTAAGCAACCCCTTTACCTGCATAAAAAATTACACTGGCTCTGAAAACATACGTATTTTTGTTTGTCTTATCAAATTGCCTTCATTTCTGTTCCTAAGTTATGTTTTACAAGAGTGAAAGCAATTAAACCTTCATTGTCCAAGCTTTCAAGTCAGCATGGCAGAACTGTCATGAATCCATTCCATCTGGGAATAGACTAATTCTCAGTCACACTGCTAAACAGATAAATGCAGCTCCTTAGGTTAATCTTGTTTTATTATTGAGTGATATTCAGATGTTTGCCTCAGTTCAGAACTACAGACTCTTCCTTAGTTAAACATCTTTTATATGATGAAAATAACCATGATTTGCAAAAGAGAAACAGTTGGAAAATTCTAAGAAGAACAAAGGAAAAGAGGAACAAAACAATCACAGTTAATTTTTCAGTTCTTGTGATTCAGATGAAGAAAATCAGGATGTAGTACATGGCGTTTAATTTGTAGTTAATAACACTGATTATAATGACACATTAGACATTCAGGGCTTTGTCTTCTATTGGGCTTTTTTGAATGTTGATATGTTTAGGTTTTGAAATGAAGTAGGTTTGCATTATATTCTATTCTATAGTCTATAGTCTATAGTCTAAAGTCTATATTCTATATCCTATATTTTATATTCTATATTCTGTATTCTATATTCTATATTCTACAGTCTACATTATTCTGCTATTTTTTATATGTTCCATATTAAGTGTGATATGATGTGATATGATATGATATATGATATGAGTAGAAAAGAAATACATTTCTATAAAAGCAAATTCCAAAACTCAACGAGGGAAGGATATGAAGTGATATGGATCCAGATTACATAAAGATGGCTACCTCACTTACAGGCATACCACACATTTCTCCTTGTTTTGCATTCACTACTGACAATATGCCTAAGTCAGTGCTAAACAAAAAGTGAAAAAAAAGGGGAGAGGGGATATAAGAAATTTAACCTTGATACAAACTTTATCTCCTACAGAAAATTCTGCCAGAGAAAAGAGAATGAGAACCTTCTTTATAAGATCATTTCTGCAATCTATTTTAGAAAATACTATTTGCAGTGTTTCTTGTCTGTTTCAGGCATTGGTGTGATGAGAAAGACTTTTCCAACTCGTTTCTAAAGTAGAAAGGGGGGAAGTTCTGGTACTCAATCCTTCAGGAATTACAGTGGAGTTGAATACTTTCTAAAAGTTGTTTTGCTAGTACAATTAATAGTGATTTTTCAGAAGAGCCACAACAGGGAAATATAGAAGTAGCAGAAATTTAACAAACTTCTGCCATATTTGAAGGTGGAAGCAAAGGTGACCACCCCAGTAACTTTGTAGGTAGACTAGACAACCCAATAGAACTTGCACATTGCAAGATAAAGAGAAACACAGTACATTGGAAGACTACAGTGTGGTGATATCTGAGAAGAATCTATCAAAACAGGTTTTCAGTAACGCAGACATCATTTATTTCACTATATTGAACACTCGTTTATTTTGCCTAGAGTTGAAAACAGGAAGACTGAAAGGAAGAACTGCAAATGGTTTACAACAATTTCTTAACAAGTAGCATTCTGTATGGGTGATTCATTCTAGAACTGCCTCATCACACTCAAAGTAAAGAATTTCTTCCTAATATCTAACCCAAATCTTCTCTGTTTAAGTTTAAAGCCTTTTTCCTATCCCTACATGACCTTTTAAAGAGCCCATCTCCAGATTTCTTGTAGGCCCCCTAAGGTCTCCCTAAAGCCTTCTCTTCTCCAGGCTGAACAAGCTCAGCTCTCTCAACCTGTCTCTGTACGAGAAGTGGTCCAGCCCTACAAGCATCTTTGTGGCCTCCTCTGGACTTGCTTCAACAGTTCTATGTCCTTCTTAGGTTGGGGGCACCAAAGCTGAATGCAGGACTGCATGGGGGGTCTCACCAGAGCAGAGTAGAGGGGGAGAATCACCTTGCTTGATCACACTCCTTTTGATGCTGCCCAGGACATGGCTGATTTTCTGGGTTGTGAGCCTGTAGTTGTGCTTGAGATTTCCCTTACCCAGGTGAAGAACCATGCACTTGGCCTTCTTCATGAGGTTCTCATGGGCTCACCTCTCAATCCTGGCATCCCTTCTGTCCAGCATGTCAGCTATGTCACACATCTTGGAGTCATCAACAAACTTGCTAAGTGAGCACTCCATCCCACTGTTCATGATGCCTACAAAGATGTTAAACAACACCAGTACCAATGAAGAACACCACTTGCCACTGCTCTCCACTTAGACATTGAACATTTAACTGCAACTTTTTGAGTATGACCATCCAGCCAATTTCTTACCTACCATATCTACTAAATCCATGTCTCTCAATTTTAGAGGTAAGGATGTTGTGCAGGAGAGTGTACAAAGTTTTGCACAAGTCCAGACACATGATGTCAGTCAATCTTCTCTTATCCACCAGTGCTGTCACCCCAGATTTGTTAGGCATCATTTGGCCTTAGTGAAACCATGTTGGTTGTCACTAATCACCTCCATGTACTTTAGCATAGTTTCCAGGAGGATCTGCTCCATACCTTGCAGGCACCAAGATAAAACTGACCAGCCTGTAGTTGCCTGGGTCTTCGTTTTTTCTCAATTTGGGGGTTCCCCTTTTCAAGTCAGTGGGAACTTCACCGGACCAGCATGACTTCTCAAATACGATGGATAATGATTTGCGCATTTTGTCCATCAGTTCCCTCGGGACCTTCAGGTGCACGTCATCAGGTGCCATGGACTTGTGGAGCTTCCCATTCCTTAGATGGTCTCAAACTTGATCCTCACCTACAGCAGTCAGTTCTTCATTCTCCCCATGCCTGCTTTTGCAGTCTGTGACTTGGGCGGTGTGACTAGAGCACTTGCTGGTGCAAGAGAAAAGACCAAGGTGGAAAAGATATTGAGTATCTTGGCCTTATCCATATCCCAGGTAAACAGGTCTCTCATTTCCTTCTGGAGAAGGCCTCCTTTTGTCTTGTCTTCCTGTTGTCCCCAATGTACTTATGGAAGCTTTTCTTGTCTCTGGACAGATTTCATTGCGTTGGGCTCTCCTAACCTGATCTCTAGCTGCTCAGACAATCTCACTACAGCTAGAAATTTATTTCAATAATCCTGACTCCCATCAACCTGCCCTGGTAGCTTCCACATGCAGTGATGAAGTACATGCTAACACACTGACAACCTGAGAGGCACGTAAAATAGACAGCCTTTCTCTTTGCAGACTTCTTCTGGGTACCACTCCCCCTTAAGGACTCTGGCAATATGTTCCTTACCACAAGTGTCTCACCAACACCAGCTACTGCCACAGAACCTAGTGCCAATATGGCTCATGAGAGATTGTTGTTGGGTTTGGGGTTTTTTTTTAGGAAATAAAGGAAAAACCTGCTTTGAGAAGCAGCAAATCCTGTCTGGCACAAAGAAATCTAAATTAACATGGCAAATTGCCATGATTTTCTATATTGATTAACAACTACGTCCCAGTTCATAAGCCTGCAGTGGTGACTTCTACCGTCACATTGTATGTGTGTAGTCAAGAAATAGTGTTTTAAGCTGTAAAACAATAATTTAGGAAATGGAAATGTTAGAAATCATCAGTGTGTTGAACTAAATCACATAAGCATTAAAGTTTTGCCTGGTGTGTGCTATTCCACAGTATTACCTAAATGTACTAAGTGTACTAAAACAGAAACTGCACAACATGCAATTTTTAATCAAAAAATTAAAAAAAAATAGATGCAAATTTTAACTGAAATCTTTTGAACTCGAAAGAATGAGTGCCATTCTTTTTTGGTTTAGGTATTTTTTAAAGATTATGATTTTATCAATTGATATGAAATATAAAGCAAAAATCAGGCTTTACTCTAACAAAGAGACAAGATAACAAGATGCCCACGTGCATTTATAAAGCTACTATTCTGACCTGGGAGCATTTTACACTTCTGTCCTCCTTGGATAAGGTCAGAAGAGAGAAGGAAGAAATGGCTTCATTGTTAACAAAGCCAATTTCAAACTCGTCTTTGATCCAGTGATGAGGTCTGTCATGATTACTGAGAGATACATTAATTAATGTGCTGAAACTCAATAGAATAAGTACAGCAAGTATTGATTAGCCTTTGTGAACACGAACACACTGGAGGGAAGTCTAGACATAACGCTTATTAAAAACAAATACTATGGTATCCCACAGTAATAGATCTAAAAATTTGTCTTTCATCAGAATGTAGAACCATTACCATATAATATTGTGGGTTTTGTAAGCAAAAGTGTACCTGACAAGCTCAGAAACACGTCTTTAAGTGCTTCTGTGGAACTAATCTGGTATATCAGCTGATCAACTGCCAGCTTTATTTATTATTTATTCTCTGTCCATGCATTTTACAGGATTTTTTTTTCTGGGACCTTTGTTGTTATTCTGTTTTACAGCTTGCAGTCTGACACTGTATCTTTAAAGACTACCTGCTTGAAGGATAGATTTGTTCAAGGGAAGTGTGTGTGTGTATCCAGCTGAATTGAACATGGTTATTTCTCAACAGTCACTGATTTCATTTGTCACATTATTGCTTGAGTCAGGGGAGTGGATTAAGGCACAGGATGTCACTGCCACTTTAAGATAGCATCCTTTTTGAGGAGCCAGTTTATTGTTTGGTGTTTATTTGAATAAAAACCTCTTCTTCAAAATGTGAGCTGTTTCCTGAGAAAGGCAGAAGCAGAATAACATTCTTCATGGGAAACAGAATGATTTAGTGCACCAAGTTACCCAAGGAATTTGCTACAATCCACTCATGCCTGTGCAGAAATGAAAGGATGAGGCCTTGTCATAGTCAAATCCATAAAGCACATTGACAACCAGGAGAACAGGTCCTCAGCAGTGCTACTAGTCGTATTGACCAGTGGAAGCTCTTTCTTACTAGAAAGTCTATCATAGGTCTCTCCAAGATTCATTCCATGTTCCACTTTTGTGTTTATTCAGGTTGCTGTTTGCCTAAGGTAATAATCCGCTGTTGTTCCTGTCTTTTGAATTAGCTGTAAAGAAGACATGTTGGGATTAAAGTCATTGGTCTTTTTCACAGGTATTTCCTGACTCTAAATTCACACAGGTTTGTGATTTATGTTTTATTGCAATCATACTTTTTCCACTGATTACTGAAATTAAGAGAACTTTGTTACAAAAGTCTAATTATTTTTTTTCTGACACTACGTTTCAAACTTTTTTTCTTTGCTTAGCTTCATGTATTGTTCGATTAAGCTTTTTTTTTCATTATTTACTTTCACTTGGACAAGTTGCATTTAGGAATTATCTGACTAAACACCTATTTGAAGAATCTAAATTGGAGGTACCTACAGCTCTAGGGTCCCATATATTAGCACTGTAAAAAACAGTGGAACAGCCTCAGAGCAAGTGGTATGTTTAAGGTGAATTTTTTAGACTGTTATAAAACCCACAAAAAGATGTAATAGTCAACTTCTACAAACTCATGGCATTTAAAACCAAACAAAAATTGGTCTGCTTAATTACCTCTGATCTTCAGAAATATTTAATATAACTACAGACTCCATGGTTACAACTTCCCATTAACTTCCTCAAGAATTTGAAAAGTGAAATGGCACATCTAGAAGATACAGGGGACAATGAATGTGAAAGACCTGTGGGTAGTCCTGAGACAGGTTTTGCATGTGTTGAGCTTATGTTAGAAAAGCTTTTCCATTAGAAATGAAAGTCATCAGTAAGAAACATTTACAATTTTAATATCGTAAAGCAGGGTCAGGCAATAGAACTTTCTGTCTAGAGTCAATTTGCACCTTAAAATAGGTGCAAATGTGGAGAGTGCAAAGATGAAAGCCTCAAAATGAATAAAAGAGTCTTGCAAGCGACTTTCTGCTGAGGGATCGAGGTAACATTTCTGAAATAAAGTCCTTGAATTTGAAAGTAGCTCTCGTTTCAAACATGTTCTGCAAGAGGTTCATACAAACTTGAACCATTTGAATTTTGGACAATGGATTTGTATTTTGGTTTTATTGTAGTTGTATTGCAGTATCTTTAATTCAACGGGAACAAACAGATCTTAATTAAAAATAATAAGTAGGAAAAAAGGGCCTTATTTCTTTTTCAGACTGACTTCAAAATCCTTGATATTGCTTATTTCATTTCTATATCCTGTGATGCCCCATACATTGTAATGCTTATCTTATTTTTTTCTATTGAAAGAGTCTATTCTGTAGATTATAATGTCATTTTCATCTCTATTGTATGCAAAGAAACTGTTTCCCATTTTGCAGTAAATACATTTGTTCCTCTGTCCCATAAAAGCACCATCTACTGACTTTCAGTAGTTCAGGAAGTCTATTAAATTAGATTTGAGGAATTCTTTTATTTATCACATTATCCTTTTACTGTGTTTTTTGGGAAAAAAAAAAAAAAAGAAAAAGAAGACTGTTATCATAGGTATTGGTGTCTTTTGTCTACTTCCCAAGGACAGAGTTATGAATAGTAATGGATGCCTCTACACTGCTCTCTACTGCTGAGTTGACGGAACTATGGCAACACTCCACTCCAGAAACTCGGTTCTTGTCTGTGCCAAGGCAAGTAAAATTTGATGTGGTGTTTGTGATATAGTGTTGATTTTTTTGAAAGTGAATTTTCCTTGTATATTTGTGAGAATTTATCTATGTATGAGGTTTTTCTTGTTGGAAAACTAAGGGCAACATCTTCCATACATGCTAATGATGTTCACTTTCCTCATCCCATAAATGATAAGAAGGAATAAACTGAAGGGAAAATATGTAGTTACATTTAAATAATTATATTATATGCTGTAAAGACACTACTGTGTCTTTGCATGAAATTTTGGCAAAGGGTGAAACCTGTGAAATGGGTAACCAAGCAGTGAGCCATAAAGGAAAAATGCACTAAAAATATTACCGCATATCTGGTACTTCAGAAGTACCAGTAAGCAGTAACACAGAGGTAAGGGACTTTGTAGGGGAAATTGTATTTTTTTCAGCTTTATTTTTGTGTGTGTGAGTTAGTACCATCCTGATCTCTGGGAATCTCAGTGATATGACACCTGAAATCTCCTAAATCTTAGCCCTGGGTCTGCATCACTCTTGAGAGGTCTAAAGTTGTGGGAAATAGAACCCCTAAATATGCACATATCCAAGCTCCTCTTCACTAAAGAGAAATGATTCTCATATCTCAAAGTGACAGCTATCTCTAGAAATCACAGTGACCTATTCATTAAAGACCAGAGTCCCATGTGCATTGTGGAATGCATTAAGCCATGTTATTCTCTGAACAAATGCTATAGAACTCTGTGGTCTGACATTCATAAATATTTGTGTCGTGCAATTACCTGGTAAAACTTCAGCATATTGAAAAAGAAATATTAAAATAAAGTCAATGCTTGTTTGTTTTTTTTTTTTTTTTCTTCAAGAATATTTGACTTCTGTCACTCAGGTTTACAGCCCGGCTTCTTTTGCATGGAGAATGGGGTAAGCTCTCCATGTCAAAAATATAATCTTGGCCAAGGTCATTTAATTCCAACAAATCAGAGCTGGGACACTAGTATGTGGAGATGTTTATAGCCTGCTGTCATTCTGGCAACTGACAGAAATAGAGGGTGGAGCAGGTGCCGAGCAGAATTGTCATATTTCCATAGCAAGGCCAGAGAGCTTTGTGATTTATAGATGCTCAATATACAACCGTGACGCCCCACAGGTGAATATACAAGTTGCAAATCTGTAAACAGCTATGGTGGGAATCTGCTAATCTCTGTCTCCTGTAGCTTATTCTGTACAGGTCCTCAAGCTTTATGTAAGAAAGTTTTGACATTGTGATATGTAAAAACACACACAGCAGCTTGCCAGGGCTTGTCAGCAAGGACTATAACACATTTTACTAAGTCTGTACAACCTATCATTATTTATAATATCACACTGTTGATAGCTGGAAAAGCAGAAAAAGGCCTTTCTAGAACAATTTCTAATGTTCCTTGAAAAGCAAATGCGTGATTTTACTTATTACATTGAATAAAATTAAACCAGAGCTCTGAATAAAATGAAGACAACCAGATACTTCTCCACATTGAATAGAGAATAAACTTCACAATATCCAGTTTACTTGCAGTCATATCTTCTTGGTTTTTTAGTCCCACCTAGCATTTTTTCTGCCATTGCAGAAGTTATTTGTAGAACATCTGTTAAAAAACCCCAAAAACTTCAAAATCTGAAGATTTTGATCATTCAAATCCATACATTAGCAGCTCAGGATAGCTTTCCAGTTTCTGGATAGAACCAGTGCTGTCACCTGTAGATGCAGTTACTTAGTAAGACCAGAAAAATTTCATATGGGTAGATTTCTGTAACTTTCCAACCCAGTGGCACTGTGAGACTGGAAACTTCACGATCAGATGTCTTCTTTGAGATGGAAAATAAAGAGGGAATAGACAGAAATTTTGCACTGTTTGGGTCACATTCTTTCACAGTGGAGCCCAACCCAGCCAATTTAAGTGATTTATGCATCATGGAAACTGTTAGTGTCTCATTAATCCAGGGTACCTAAAGCTCTATAAACATCAAGTGGTGAGAAGAAAATGTCTTTGAAAACCACCATAGGCTTTTAGTCTAGCTATTGTAGCTCCTCCCTGATGACTATACAAGAGATGGTTTTCCTTCACAGCACAATTCATTCAGTGCACATGAAGTATTAAACTTTCTCATGAGAGCCTTTTCTTTGATGGTCTGACACAATCTTCAGTTACCATACTTTGCCATTATATGGATGATGCTAATTCAATTGCTTTCATGATGAGCAGTATCTGGCTCTCCAGATTCTTCAGTAAAAGTGACATGATTCAAAAGATGGGGTAAAACACCTTAAGGGGAGGGCTGAATTTTTGCCCTCGCTGAGGAATTTGTAAGTTGCTGGTGCCTGTACACTTTATATTGTGTTGTTGTGTTAGAAGAATACTACCCATTGTTTAGGACATGCATTTCCAAGAATGCTTAAGCATCTGGATCTGAGCACCTAAGGAATTCAAAGGTACCTATGAATTAACAAACCTGCAGGTTAGGCAGTTAAGAAGACAGACGGTCTGCATTGCTGTTTAGGATTTAGCTCACATCTCAATTAGAGAGGATGATGAGAAAAAAAGATAGCATTTTTAGGGAATGATATAGTCTTTACATATGGCACAATCTTTTACGTATGGATTTGTATGGGATAGTCATAGTTAATAGGTTCAGAGTGAATGGGTTTACACACCCCACTGCCAATTACACACTTTGAGTGTTATCCTTATGGGTATGTTTTCATTCAAAGCTTCGTAGGAAAAAGAATTTGAATGCAGATGTATTGTCATCTTGTTCTGAAATATGGCCATAAAAGGAGGAAGCCACCCCTCTAAAGGAGTTCTCTATATTTCACTTTGGGAAAAAACACTTCCTGTATTTATTTTATCTAAATTTATTCTGGTAATTAATACTTCTCTTAGTAAACTTCATAACTTGTCAAATGGGTGTTTGTTAATTCCTACCTGAAGTATATACGTTCAGATGGAGTAAAACATGCTTTCTTATACTGATGAACAAGTTATTCATTTGACCCTCAAATGGAAAACTATCTTGATAACAGACTTTTGAAACATGCAGCAGTTTGGTCAAAAAAATACTCTGATGATACTTTCATGGCTGCCATTTAACTTTTCCTCTTGTTTGTTTCAAAATGCATTGTCAGATTTATTTGCTGTAGCTTTAAGTTTCAAAGCCTAACCATTTCTAACCCAGCACTTCTAATGTGATTTAGTCCTTTGACTCAAAAGTCTCATTCTCAGATATTAAATCAACATGTGCCTTTATGACTCAACATTTATCTGTGGGATGATGATTGAATTCATAATTTAGAAAGGCATCTGTATGAATAGATCTTTACTAATAACTGTAAAAGATGATCTTACCATGCTCCTTTTTATAAAAAGGAAAAAGAAAATTAAATCAAGAAAAAACATCTTTAAAATCTGTTCTTCAGACAACTGTTCTTGATATGAACATCTCACATACACTCCATTCCCACGTACAAATGCACATATAAATGTATTTATTTACATTTGCATAAAACTTCTATACATATCACTTTGTATACCTTACATGTAAAAGTAATTTACACTGGTTTTAAGTTTCCTTTGAATTCTCACTGTGATGTAAAGAAATAAGCCCCAGAGGGTCTTACTATAAATGAAAGCTTATAGTTTGAGTGTTATTAATTAAATCACTCTTTAACCAAGTTATACTTGGAGCTACTCATGCTATGCATACATGAATAAATACTGTGTTAAAATCCATGTCAGTAACTACATCCTGAATTCATTTCTCATATTTTATAATGGAGGAACGCATTGCTAGATATTTCTGGCTTTGCCTTTTTCTATTTCCTTTCTTATAATTCCTTCCTAGAAAATAAAGCTGACATTATTTTCTCATTATGATTTCTTGAACCTGTGAGTCATTCTGCAGCACGCATGTGTTGTAAAATTGCAAGAAAAGACATGGAACTGGTCATCTCTTCCAGTCCTGTGGGCCTGGATAACGATAACAAATGTCTTCGTGATGGGTATTATGACTTCCATGTTCCATTTGGCAACTGGCAGTTTTTGTGATATTTGTCACTTCACTTTCATCCATTCTTTTATTGACCTGAAAAAGTGGTTACTGGTTTTCCATGAGAATTAGAGACTGACTGTGAAAGTGAAGGCATCTTTGCAAACATAAAGCCAGTATCGGTGTGGAAGAACTGAAAATTACTCAAGTTAGTATTCAGGAGACAATGAGATTCAGATCTCATAGGAATTAAAGTTGTTTTTCAGTTTGCATTAAGTTCAAAAGAAGAAAGATGAAACTAAAGTAGAAATATCCTAAAAATGTGTGCCATATGCTATGTGGTTTTGAACAGCTTTTCTCTATTTGAAAGATAGAGCAGCATAATTTCTTTACACACTCACTAGCTGCATCTAAAGGGTTTGGGGATTACTCAGCATGGTCAAAGGATTACATCTGAGAAAAGGCCTTAGCAGATTTACTTCAGACTGCCTCTGAAACTTGTATGAATGTAGGTGTAAGACTTACATATTCAGCTGCTCCAGTGTTGGAAACTTCTTCTGGGAAATGATGAAATGCCAGCAACATGCATACAGGATTTAAGAAGTGCATTTACCATTTTTCCCCTTAGAATTCCACTTCAGGAAGATATTTGACTTACGGATATCTGCCCTGCTCCAATTGTACCACCAGTTTACCGGGAGACATTGCTCCATCTTGAAACTTTGATTTGGTTCTGAGTTGAGGCACCTCGGGCTTTCATCAGAAAGCACCAAAGGATATTCTAGATGTTTCTTTCTTTGTCCCCACCTTACAGCCTATGCTAAAGCTTACTATTTGTATGAATAATATATCCAGCATGAATGCAAGGAGAGTTTCACACTCCACCATCAGGTCTGAAAATGAGAAGAAGCAAACCAAACTAGAACAGTGGTAAACACTGACTGTAAAATATAACCAAGGAAACAAGCCCTAAGCAGAGAGCAAGGAGGAGGGAAAAATTATGGGAAAGAAATGTGATTCATTTTAAAACTTAATTTAATAAATTGTGTTAAAGATGCTGAAAAATGCATTTAGCTCTCAACCTCCAGGACTGTACATTGTGAACTAGCATCTAGCCATAATGGGGTTTCTGCTCCATCAACTGCAATAATTATTTTCTTTGATTTGCCTTGGTTATTCTATATAACAATTTCTCTGTGTGTGTATGTGTGCATATGTGTGTGCATACTCTTTTGTGTGCATTTCCTTTGGTTCCATTTTCTTATTAATTTTACTTTTCTATCAAAAAAGAAAAGAAAACAAAACAAAACACTCCAAGAAGAGAAATTAAAGATCAGTTAAGACACATTTTGATGCTTTTATTAATACTTATTACAAGGAAGTGTAAAATCCTGGTCAGTGCTCTTTACAGACCCTTTCAATACCTAGCTTACAGAGACTAAGGGTGCCACTGAGCTCAGGGTCTTAATCCTGTTTGTCCCCTTATACAGCAATCAGTATATAATGCTTCACTTTTTACCTGCTATCACTACATTCATTTTGCAAGGCTGAAACAAGGCCTCAGGGTCCTTAGCAGTGCTCAGCAGGCTGCAGGCTTAGATTTGTATACTTGGGACTTTAAAGGTATGTTGTGTCAAGCACTTAAAATCATCAGCTATTTATTTCACTTGAATTTCTCAAGAACTGGGTGACACTGTTGGTTGGGAAGTGGATCTCAGTTTTCCCTCATTCGTGTTCAGAATCTCAATAAGATCTTTCTCTCCATTTAAATGCTGGTGGTGTTCCACGAATCTCAGATTTCTTACATTCTCCAATGAGACACGCTAACACACATGGTCCTGAGAATGTGTGAGCGTATGTGTCTAAAAAACCCTCCTAAACAACACAAAACCACAACCTTAACAACACACTGATTTGGATCATGCTGTGATGTGTGTTTATATCCTTTTGATCTATATTTTCTTTATATTAACCATCCCCTTGCCCTGTATCTGAGAGTGTTAGCTACTGTTTCTCAATTACACCCACTGGTAAAACCTGCCCTGCAGGGTTTCTCGCAGCAGTTGCCCTTCTAGCGTCAGCTCAGCAGATGAAAAGCAGATGGAAAATTCCAGGGGTTCAGGTCTGAATGTTTCAATGATAAGTTAGCATAACATGGACTGGTGAGAGCTGTGTTTTGAGTCTGCTATGCAAAATGAGACAGCTGCATTCTGGTGGAGCTGTTTGCATGGGAGACTTAACACTGGAAAACGGGAACAACAAATAAAGGACGTAAGGAATTCACACTTTAAAAAATTAGTAAAAATAAAAAAGGAAGAGGTGAGTACTAAGAAAGTGTGTAGCAGGGACAGTTCACCTCATCTAGAATCTTCCTGGGTCAGATTTGCTTCTGTGGAGAGAGACTATTCTAATCCACGCAGATCCTTTAGCTGAGGCACAGGCTGAGATTATGTTCAGCTTCTGCAGGCTTCTTCATTCAGTAGGAGACACAGCCCATTTAAGAATCCTCCTGAATCATTTGAACTTTCCTCTCTCCCACTACAATTCCTCTTCGTTGACTGCAATGGAAGGCTTCGTCGATAGAGTTTCTGAATTAGGTACCTCTGTCAGATGCCTTGAAAGACCAAATTGGCTGCAATTTCAATCAATAGTCAAAGAAAATCAAAGGAGACTGTGAACAGTGGAGGGGAGTTATCTGAATCTGAAACTGATCTCAGAACAGGTGTAAGGGTTCTGTTAAGGATTCTTCCAAAATGAAGACCGAAGACAAGTTTTATCCAAACTGAAGACTGGTGTTTATGAAGTCCTTTCCTCCTACACATATTCCTCATTCCTTTTAATTTTAGTTATGTATTAAAATCATTGCTCACTGGGATCATATCATCAGATGCACGTGTTCCTGAGGGAGAGACAGTCATACAGTATTACTACAGCCCTCTTAAGTGCAACACAAACAATATTCTGCAGTATAAGCCAATCTAAGCTCGCAGGCAACTGCATAGGCCAGTCACCCTATCAATTAATTTTAATAATAATACTTAGGACTTACAAAGTATTTTTCAACTTCAAAGTTCTTTTCAAAGAGAGTAAAATTGGGTCTCCCCTGGTATGGCTATTTGACAGAGGAAGGATAGCGAGAAATATCATATTGCAGACACAGTTTTTACGTTTGCTTTTCTCCATCCAGACTCACAGTAATTTCATTCCTGTTTTTCTCTTTCATTGGAAATTATGCAGCCATTTCAACAGAGTACCACTGTGCCATTTTCAAGCGTATTACGTACGAAACCTGTGATATGTAGGTTAGAGTTAAATTCTCCCTGTTTCAGAAAAATGCCATCATAAAGATGGAGCCTTTTCTTAGTACCCTGGTGAAGTGGCATTGGAAAAATTCACTGTTTCTTTTCTTTTTGTTCCCAGTTTCTGATTCTGTTTTCCATGTAAGGATGCCAGTACACCACACTACTCCATTTCATGGCAAATTAACTTAAAATGATCTAGCTAAAAAGGATACTGATGTCAGAAAACTCTATTTCCTTTGATATGTTGTTCCCACAGCAATGGTCTATCTGCACCTGCTGGACAAAAGCAAGCTGCAGGGAAGATGGAGTATGTCTAATGTGATACCTGCTAATGCCATGTTCTCTAGTGTTCCAATTTTGCTGTTATTATGTAACATGATGCATAATGCATCCACATATTAATAGCAAATGCACTGACTACTAAGAAGATGATACTATAGGGGATTATTTAATGCAAGATGAAAAATGTCAGCCACATGTATAAAGACAAATTTTTTTTTTCTCTCACAGGATGTTCTTGGGCTATCTCAGCTCTCGATATTGTTGTTCACCAAATGCCTATTGGGCTTTACACATGTTTATTTCAAGAACTGACACAAGGTAGTTTCTAAGACTGCATTAGAGAGCCACATAGAAAAGTTCCTCTGCTATTGCACATTGAGTAAAGTTAGTTTTGGCTTACAAACAGCAACAAAAAAACTGCTTTGTGAAATCCGGTTTGCTGCTATGCCTATAGTCTCTTCCTCTCACTCTTTTTTCCTTGCTTATTTTGAGATTTAATTTCTTTATTGCTTTATAAATATAAAGCACATAAAGAAAAATATACTATAGATCAGCTGCAATCATTTTGTCATTGCTGAAGGGTATTATTACCTAAAAAGCATTTATGGAAGAGAATATATGATCCATATATTAATAAAAATTTGTTCAAATTGGTTTAATGTTCTCAACAATATATCATACTTAGCTTTTTCTCTGTTAATCACATGTTTCTTGAAAACAGGACACATATCTTTGTATTTTATCATATCCATTGTTTAGTTTGTATATTTTAAATGTATGCTGAGAAGATAATTTAAATCATTGTACCATTTTTGAGTATTAAATAATGAGGATTTTTATTATATCTATATCTCATGAAGCTGCTTTTGATCACTCAAAATCTAACAAGAGTCCTAACATAATGCCACTATGGAACACTGAAGATTTCAAATAGATTTTGTATTCATTTTTATCTCTGTGAAGTCAGAGAGAAAATATTATGACAGTGATTATTTTTTCTGTACAACATTCATGCTGAAACCTTATTAATTTTAAACCCTTCAATCTATAAAAGATATGATTTACAAAACTGTAATACTGCCCAAAGTTGCACTGATTGGGGAAAAAAATGCTGTCATTTGAAAAAAAAAAAGTAAATTATTTGTTTGCAAGATACTGACATTTTAAATTTTTCTCTTTAAGTTCTTTCTGCTCTGATTTTTATGGAGTTTTGTTTATACCATTATGAGAACTGTGCTGTGACTCTTGCCTCTAAATATTGATAAAGCAGAGAAGATAATTACAGGTATGATCACACAGTGGGATGTACAGAGGAGAATTCTGCAGATGCTTCTTCTTCTACAGATACATCTTAGTGGTGAGTTATTACATTGTTTACCCACAGTTTTTATGACATTTATTTTTAATTGGAATTTGATTGCTATAATCACAACAGAGCATCAGGACTGCTAAAACTTTTATCAGAGCAAAACTTTCTTGGATTCCCTGAAGAAACAGGACATGAACCACACATGCCAGGTGACAAAGTCTTTAGGATAAAGCGAAAATGGCACAAGAATTATTCCCATCTCCTTTCCTCAACATTTGCTATTATATAATTATATATCTCCTCAATAAACCTATATTTTGTATCAGTTAACAATCATACTTCATTTTGAAAGGAAAACAGGGCATTTGATGCAAGACTGAGTATTTCAGAAAATTATTAGTGGCATAATTTGTGGTATTACAATCCAGATTTAATCCAGAGTGACTTGCCTTAATAATGTTTCCTGGATCCCTTAACACTGTACAGTGATATTTTGTCTTGGGTCACTGTTCCTATCATACTTCTGGTTTCCCATAGTTTTAGCTGACTTTTTAGTTCATCACACAGAGTATTTGGGAAAATCTTTTTTATCTCTCTATAACATATCACAGAAGATAATAAACTGAAAAGACCTTTAATCATTATTCCAAGTAACTTGAGGTGATTTCCGTTAGCTTGGGCCTTAGTGGTTTTTACAAATGAGGAATAAGGTATTAAAGACTATGACTTACTTTTGGCTAAGTAGTGCACACTGTCTGTGTGCACTAACATTAAGAAGCTACAGGATAGCACCCTTTCTTAAAAGTTGTGACTGCAAAAACCAAGTAGTTATAGTCATCCCAACCATCTCAAGGATATGAGTAAAAGTTTAAACTAGTAAGTGCTAGAAAATATGAAAGAAATAAATTCAAACATCTGGTAAGCATTTCTGCACTTCTAACTGCTTCAGAAAACCAGTTTTTCAGAGTAGGACAGTAACAATATAGCTCATTAAATGCTCACATTAATTCACTCCACTACCCCATGTCCCTGTCATACACAGTTCAAATTTGTTCGAAAGTTACTTGCTTTCAGAATAGGTCATCATCCTATCAGGCTCTGAAGTGTGCTTGCCTCCATCCCATAGCCCTTGGGGGCTATATGGCCATTGTGTTTAATTTAATTTAGGAAAAATCCGACTTGAATCTTTTTGTGTTCCCCTCCTGGAGAAAACATGTTTCACAAATGAAGTACTGCAGACAAAAAGAGAGAGCACACACAAGCTTGGGAGCCATGCATCCTTCCAGATATTCATTTGCATATATCCTCTCCTTCTCAGTGGGCTCTGGAAACAGCACTTCATATTTATCTTGAAACCAACTGTTCCTTATTAAACATCAGGGAGACCTAGTGCATTTTGACAGGCTGTCTTCAAAGACACCCTCATGGATTTTATTTTCCCCCTCCTTTTATCTCTTGAAAAAAGAATAGATAAAAATCCATTGCAAAATGGTGATGCAGACTATAATAGTTAAGGTAGTGAGGATTTAGAATTCATTGGTGAGTAGGCAAGGGAGCAGGTAAGGTGGCAATTAATGTGTGTGATTGGATCTTTAAACCTGTTTTGGTGGCATGAGTTGCTGAATTTTATGGTGAGCCATGCTGAAAGTTATCAAGACTTAACCATAAAGGTGAAGATTTTTTGGTTTTCTTGACAGGGTTGGGAGTTCATAAGCCACATTTTTGCTACTTAAGCCAGTTATTCTGGGTTGCCTACTTGAATTAACGTAGGTCACCAAATGCTAAAACACACTGTAATTTCATCTGATCACGGTACAAAATGCCCTTGTTAATTGTGTTTTAAAGTAATACCTCAAGGTCCAAATTATACCACTGGCAGAAGATGTTCCAAAACAGAATAAATGATATACCTTTTACTATGAAAATCAAATGAGGTGGAGGAACACTGACACCAGGTCACCATCCACCAGCTCTGTCTTTGCACTGATTCTACTTTGTTGTTGTTTGCTGCGTGATGAGAAATTACACCTTGCCTCCAAATAGCTGCTAATGTTCAGACATCTGAGAAAGTGTGTGGACACTAGTCTCTGACTAGGTTCAGTGACTGAATGCGTAAGATTGAGAGTAAGTTATAGCTAAGAGCAGTTATAGCTAATTAAGAAAGCAACACAAAACACCATCCTTTTCAGCTAAACTATTTTATCTGTTTGTTTATTTTTAGGCCCCCTTTCCCTGGAGAATAAAAACAAAAACAGGAAAGTCTTTTCAATAAAAACTTCTCATCACTGAATTACTTTGTGAGGTGGGCTGATGCCAACCTCATGAAGTTTAACCAAGACAAGTGCAAGGTCCTACACCTGGGTGGGCACAACCCCAGGCACAGCTACAGGTTGGGTGGAGAAGAGATTCAAAGCAGCCCTGCGGAGAGGGACTTCTGGGTGGTGATCGATGAGAAACTCGACATGAGCAGGCAGTGTGCACTTGCAGCCCAGAAAGCCAACCGGATCCTGGGCTGAATCAAAAGAAGCATGACCAGCAGGTCAAAGGAGGTGATCCTGACCCTCTACTCTGCTCTCATGAGACCTCACTTGGAGTATTGTGTCCAGTTCTGGTGTCCTCAACATCAAAAGGACATGGAGCTGTTGGAGCAAGTCCAGAGGAGGGCCACGAGGCTGATAAGAGGACTGGAGCACCTCTCGTATGAAGACAGGCTGAGAAAGTTGGGGCTGTTCAGCCTGGAGAAGGGAAGGCTGCGTGGAGACCTCAGAGCAGCCTTCCAGTATCTGAAGGGGGCCTACAAGGATGCTGGGGAGGGACTCTTCATTAGGGACTGTAGTGGTAGGACAAGGGGTAATGGCTTTAAACTTAAACAGGGGAAGTTTAGGTTAGATATAAGGAAGAAGTTCTTCACAGTGAGGGTGGTGAGGCACTGGAATGGGTTGCCCAAGGAAGTTGTGAATGCTCCAACCCTGGAGGTGTTCAAGGCCAGGCTGGACAGAGCCTTGGGCGACATAGTTTAGTGTGTGGTGTCCCTGCTCATGGCAGGGAGATTGGAACTAGATGATCTTAAGGTCCTTTCCAACCCTAACTATTTTATGATTCTATGATTGATTCTATGATTTTGGCCTAGCTTCACCCCACCTCGACTTGGCATTTAGAAGTTGGGGGTATAGTTTAAGTCAGGTGCCTGGGTGCTGTCATTGTCAACAGAGAGTGATAGCGGACCCGTACTTTTAACTTCTTCTTTTTCTTCTTTCATGAGGGAAATATTGCATACCATGAAAGAAAAAAGTAAAAAACAGAAAAGCATGTCATTTCAAGTTTCATTGTCTTATGTGTCGTCTTGTTAAAGTGTTGCATTTGACTATGACTTTCTTGTCAACTTACAATTCAATGTAAAGTGACAACTGCAGCCAGACATGGTGTGAGTTCTAAAAGGATGGGTCCATCAACAGAGCTTTAAAACTGAGATGGAAAAAAAAGTTCACAAGATAGAGTTATGGTACTTTTTGCCCAAATGTAAACAATCAAATTTGAATTATGTTTATATTTCAAAATAATTTAAACATTTCGAGGAGGGTTTTTTGTGGTTTTGGTTTTGTTTTCTTTCTTTTTAATTGATTAAAAAAAATAACTAAAGCTGTATGCGTCTAAAATAGCATAACCTGACTCTTTGAAAGACCCTTCCTTTTGTATCTGGGACTTACCAGTTTAGGAATAGATAATGCATCCTGAATTTCAATTAGACATTCAGAGGTAACTCAAATAATTGTCACCTTTTTGTGCTAACAATGAGCTTTTTGGTATAGAAAGAGATCTTCTTCACTCTAAAATGAATAAAATGAATCCATTAAAAAAAAAAAAAGAAAAAATATTGTATTGAAATTTCCCATTCCAAAAAGAGCAATATAATTTTGCTTTTAAATTAATGATCTGATTTTTGACCAGCTCTTCAAAATTTCATAGTATTTCAGATCAGAAGGTACCATTATCAGACCAAGCATCATCTATATCCTTTATTTTACAAAACTAATTATTGTACATTCATTTCAATTTTTTGTGCTTTATAAAACATTCAGTTAGAAAGGAATCTGGCACTGAGCTAGAAATTTCAGAAGACAGAAGTTCACAGGTACAGCTTAATTTTCCTGGTAAACCAGTTTCTAAGAAAAAAAAAAAAAAAGAAAGAAACAAACACAAAATGCAAATCCCAATCAATCAAATTCTCCCAATTTTGATGAATAAGAATATAACATGTTTTGTATGCATTTTATCTCCATCTTTCTCTGCAAGATAATAAAGTGGTTTCACATCAGGATTTTTTGTCTCTTAAGGTTGTTAAATTTTTAAGCAAAAAACACCTCTCCATCTTCTTCCTGGTAAAATAAACAGGTTGATCTCTTAACATTTAACATTTATCTGCAGACCTCAAATAATTTCAAAAGATATTAATTGATATTTTCCTCTTCTTCAGTGTCCTGTTATGGTGGTAACATCAAACACAAATTCAGTCTTTCTATCCCTGTCTCACCACCACCATATACAAAGATGCAAAACTTTTCTACTCCTCCCATCTACATTCCCATCTTTAGAAGCTTCTGATTTTTTAAACTACTGAATCCTTCTTAATGTTCCTTTTACTCACCTTGCACAATCTTGCTGTTTGGTTCACAATCTTTCCTGGCCATATGGAAAATGTGGTCTACAGCATAACTAAGCATCTTCTATAGCTACTAACCTAAATAACATAATAACTGGTGAGAGACAGAGGAAGAGTGTGTGATTAGGAGCTGCTGTTTCTGCTGCTATTTCTTTCATCTAACAGCCACCATCCTCCCCCCAACTAAACAGGTGGCTCCACATGTTGATTATGTATAACATATCTCTTACTGCTATACATTTGGAATGCTACTAGTATAAACCTTTGCTGAGAAAGTAAAATATTAAAAAAAAAAAAAACCCAAACATCAATTCTTACTAATCTAAGTGAGTCTACTAGTGCTTTCCAAAAGCCAGTTAGGTATATCTGGCAGCTACTGGTGCTAGACTATTCTGGTATTTTCATAAATGCACAGAAGCTGAAAATCTATATGGATGTCACATAGCAAGTTTTCCCTGAGATATGCTGAGCTGCCAAAGCATACATTCAAAAAGTTACCCAATAAAGTAGTATAAAGCATATGGAGTGTATTTATATACCTTCCACTATATACTGAAGGGAAAGGTGTGCTATAAAAGACCTCATAACCACACAGTAGCATGTGTCACCTGCTTCTGCACTCTATATTGTTATGTCAGTGAGTGACTTTATTAGCTAGACAAGAACTGCAGGCAGGCAGTAAGTGATGTATATTAACAACTTCGCTCAATTATAGCAGGTCCTGACCCTGCTCCCATTGAATTCCATGGCAAAACTCCTACTGACACCAGTTGTGTAGGCTCGGGATTGCATTTTTTTGAGCATTTTCACACTGTTTTAATTTTAGCTGTATTTTATAAAGACAGAGATAGGAGAACATTCATCTCATTTTACAAAAGAGTGAAGATAATCGGTGGCTAAAGTGAAGGTAGTTTCTGAAGGTCATAGCTGGAATTGTCATAGACAGAACTGAACTCACATTCCTGGTTTCTGCAGATGTTCAAAGACAGGCAGAGGTAAACTGGCCCAGGATGGGAGCTTTGGAAGGGTTAGAAGAGTTGTTCTGTGAAGGGAGTTGTATGTGATCTGCCCAGCTACTGCTGGGTTTGCAACAGGAAATGGAAAAAAAGAAATATCATTTTTCAAAACTCAAAATTTGTGAAGAAGCGGGAAAGCCCAACAAACTGATTAGCTTATGCCCATTTTTAGGGGCATGAAACTACCTTGCGACGGGCAATTATGCACTAGGTACCCACACCCAAACATGGGAAACCAGGTGATCTCGACTGATTGATAGTGCGCAGAAACCTGACTGACAGCAGACAGGAGCACATAAACCTGCTTAACAAGGATGTTTAATGCAAAGTGGATGTGTTTGGTTGCATATAAATACTCTTTCCAGAGTTATACTTTCCTGTCAGATTTTATGCTACAAAAATAAAGGGTTCACATGCAGCTACTGGCACATAAGGCTTTCACAGCTGTTCTTGAAGGAAATAATTTCTATCACCAGCTGTACTTCTCTTCCCCAGGGATGTAACCTCTACAGTTCTGTCCCTTCTCTTTTATTCATTCCTTCTCAACTAAATGTTAAAAAAATAAGTAAATTAATAAACACACACACAAAATTCTGTGAAAGTAGGGAGTAATTGAAAAGCTAAAGCTTTCCACAGCGTGGGTATCACACAGGACTTTGCTTGAGCCATAGCTCATACCTACTGTATGCCACCACAAGTCCATCATGTTCTTTCCTATGCAGGTTTCTGTTTTACACTTTATTCACCCTTCAAAAATGTTTTAACATGAAGTCTTGTGTGGCCCATAAAGTCAAGATAGCAAACCTCAAGTATTTACCAATATTAAAGACGGGAGATTACAAAGGAATAGTAGAGAATTACATGAAAAAGGAAAAAGAAAGAGCAAATTTAAGATGACAGTGTGTGTCTCATATAATACACATACTGACCATGTATATACCTGTTTTCAGAGAAATAAGTAACATCTTATTTGCAGACATTTTATTTAATTCCTGGGTGTACCTATGTGCTAGCTGTGGTATATATATTTTACCCCTCTTTGCTCCTCATGTCTGTAGGTATGCAGATCATCTCTGAAGGAAGGTTGATTTGGGAGGAAAATTAAAATAAAAACTTAAGAAGATGTTGTAAAGAAGCCTTTATCGTTATGGAAATGGCATATAGATTTCAATAGGAGTGAAAAGATTGAATATCTGCAAAAGATTAAAAAGCGTAGCTTTCAGCTTCAACTAAATCCCACTGTGTTTGAATCCCAGCATATGAAAGCATTACACATCAGCGGAACTTTAGCTTGCACTTAAACAGATATTTAACCAATCCATTGAACTCGGGGCTTAGTATGTAGTGATAGTCTTTCTGCATTTTTAAAACTACATATTAATTAGCCATTTTACTTCACTCATATTTATACTTCTCTTACAGAAGTTAGTGTAAAAGTTATGCAAAAAAGGTTGCTATTGAACTCTCTACCATTTTTTATAAGAGAATACTTTCCAGACTTTTTTCCACCCTCAATTTTCTATGCTCCACAACAGATCTTACATTTTAATCTTTGTCCTTTAAGTGTATCATTTATCCCCAAGTTGTGTCATCTGCACAATGCAGGTATCTTCATACATATATTTTTACAATGTCATCCTTTTATCTTCCCTCTCCTTGTGCTTGTACTATTTATCAAACAAACAACTTTCCATTAAACCTAATTCCCACCCCCCCTAAAAAATTAATGTCTTCTCTTTATACATGAAGAAACTTCTGGGGACTTAAAAGGCAGATAAGAAGAATTTTCTGTACATCTTTTGCTTTCTTGACTTTCCTAAAATGGAACACATCATTACATATGAAAGCCTACCTGATACGTGTGCAATACAAATAATGTTACATTTTATGAATTTAAAAAATCTGTAAGATCTTACAAAATTGCTATTGTATATTTGTATTGTGTATTTGATAAATAATAATGTTGTATTATTATTTAAGTCTGTAGCTCAAGCTTTACTCAGTTCTGAAGAGCATTTCTAAAAGGCAATGTAATTATTTTTCTGAATACATCAGATGTTGAATTAGTGCAATACTAATACTACCTAAATTATCAGCTGTCTCATAATCACATTTGAAAAAAGAATAAATAGAGGATTTCTACCTGTTTTCCCCAAAATTATTTGGTCTCCTTGAACTTGAGGAAAGTAATAATTCTGAAGCTATGCCTCTGCAAAACATTCAAATAAACCTTTAGTGAAGAACAGGACTTCAAATCTTGGCCAAATGCAGAAAATTTCCATTTTTGAGTGGAATTTTGAATTCCAGACCAAAGGTTTCATTCAGTTGTATTCCTTAAAAACTTGTGGATAGATTAACAAAATAAATGAATAAACCCCATTAGTTCTCAGTCTAAATCCCAAATGTGCCTATCTTTACCTTCCCTTTTATCATATTCTTCCCAATCCTTGCTGGCCTATTTTTACACTATCCTGTGGTTATAATTTATAACAAAATATAATTTATAGCTGGTATAAGCAATCAAAAATCACCCTAATTGTCATCATTTTTGACCAACATAGATATTGTGGCCTGCATACTTATGACAGAAATAAAAGTCACCCCCACTCCTTCTTCTTAGGTGGAAACAGCTTTGCAGTTCTACACAAGATGAGTATCTAGAGTGGATCTGTGACGGAGTAGATGTTAAGTGGACATTTAAACTCTTATTAAATCTGTTAATTTGAATATGAAGATGAACAAAATTAGTTGAAACTGTTCAGTTTGCACACATTTGACTTTTGCATCAGATAGATAGATACTCTTAAATCTATCAGCAAGAAATTACAACACTGCATTCTTTTTAACATAGTCAAATCCTTGTGAAGTGTTAATGCAAAAGAAAAGGTATCCAATTGCTGTGAATGAAGCAGAAGTACTCATATGTAACCTAATGCATTGCAATCATCATCAGCTGCAGCTTTGCACTGATTTGTTAAAGCACACCTTGAAAGAGTGCTGCATTGCACAGTTCGAGTCACTGTGATACAAGTAAAACTGACATTCAGCAGGAATACTGTTTGAACTTTTTGATCTGTTTTCATTTCTTTGCTTTGAGTCACCCTTATTAAATTACAAAAAAAATGAGGTCTATATGGAGACCCGGTTATTAGAAACAGAAACCATTTCATATAATTAAAAACTTTGATTATAAGATAAAGTTTGTCAAAGGTGGAAAAGAAATCTAAAGAAAGAGGGTATTACAGGTATCTGTTACTCTTAATAGGAAATCATGACACTAACTCAAATTGCAGATTGTCTTTCTTCCTGACCATAGTTTAAGATGATCTAGATAGTATCTTAAGGCTTGATTATTTTTCAGGTAGTAATTTATTTTTTTTATACAGTTCAGAAATCCACACCAAACAAAAAAGAAAGTTAAACATGAATGAACAACATTTTTAGGTTTATTTTTTTCTCATTCACAAAGCATAGAAAATATTCTGTGAAATAAAACTGCGAATCATTACATTTAGAGAAACTTCCCATGATCATACCTTCAGTTTCTATAACACAGTTGTGGATGTGTGCCAATTTATATATGATGCAGATCTGAACTCTCACTTTCTTTAGGTTTTATTCACATTATTATACACAGTACTTCTACATTTATGTTTTGAGATTCATTCTTCACTGATACCCTTACTAGACATTTATGCAACATACATCACTCTGATTTGAATACTTAGAGCTGTGTTCTCCAGGTGATGATGACCTTAATAACTCAGTTCTTCCTCTAAGACTAATTATATTTGTGTAATTTACTGGAAGTTTCAGTAGCCAGAGTATGCATGGTTTTGTGTGTGTGTGTGGGCAAGTTAGGGCTCATGTACAGAAATACTGCACCATGTAAAGCTTTGATAGCTCTGAAATCTCCTGCTATTTATACTTGTTATGTCTTAAGAGTTTCAGAACAGTGACAGTTTCTTCCAAGGATTCCCTCAGTTATGTTTTAAGCTGCAGTCAGAAGAAAACAAATGTACCTCACAGTGCATGAGCCTAATTACAGCAAGAACAAGCCTTTCAGTATCTGAAAGGTGTTACAAGTGTGCTGGAAAGGGACTTCCTATCTGGGACTTTAGTGATAGGACAAGGGATAATAGATTCAAACTTAGGGACATTTAAGTTAGATATAAAGGAGAAGTTCATTCTTGTGAGGGTGGTGAGGCACTGGAACAGGCTGCCCAAGGAAGTTGTGAATGATCCATTCCTGGCAGTGCTCAAGGCCAGGTTGGACACAGGGGCTTGGAGCAACCTGGTATAGTGGGAGGTGTACCCCATGGCAGGGGGGTTGGAACTGGATGATCCTAAGGTTGTTTCCAACTCAAGCCATTCTAAGATTCTATGAAAATTTACACACCAAATACTTCTGGAATCACTTTAAATGTTGAAATACAAGTCTATTTCTACTATGACTGAATCAAAAAGCAACAATCCACAAACAGATCCTGAGGTTTTGTGTGATTAAGAATGGAAAAAGAATACACTGAAGAAATTATTCCTTGAGAATTAATGACTCAGACCTAACAATTTCTATTTTGTTATATGACCTGTATTTCCTTCCAAGTTCTCTGAATTTCCTTATGTTTACATTTTATTTTTCCCATATTTACATTCATATAGGAAATGTATCCATCTCAATCTATGTTTAATGATTGTGATTTAAGCTTCATTCTGAAATTGCATGCTTTGTTTTTTCTATAACTGAGCTTCTATGTTAACCTTTTGGCATGTTTTTGTGTGAGTTGCCTTTGAACAGCATGTGGACCCCTCAGAGTACAATGGGAATTCAGCCAGTCATGCTCAGGTTTTCTCTCCTCCCAATCCCCCTTTCTTTTTTTTTCCCCCTAATATTTCCTCTTAAATGATTTTGAAACAACTCACTGCTGGAATTAGCTTGTCACAAGAAGGTACACAGGAATTAAAGAAATATGCATGGGTTAGAGCATGGCCATGTTTGGCAGATGTAGATGTGCAATAACCCCTCCCACAACCAGATGTGTGCATTCAGATCTGTGGAAATCAAAGAAGGAAATTTGGCACAAACCTCAACGCCCTTGAAGTATACCAGGCATCTGCCAAAACTGTCAGACTAAGCCTGCAGATCTTCAAAAGGGCTGCATTTGGCTCTGTGTTCAGAGGTATATTATAGAGTGCCCTGCCAGCATAATGTTGGCACAGATAATATCTCTACCTTGAAATTAGTTTTAGGTAAAGACAATTTTATTTCAGCTCACAGAAACATAAAAATTGCCATAGCACACAAGAAATAGATAGATCTGGAATGAGCTTTTAACAACGGCTGGCACCAGATGCTTCAGAGAAATAGATGAATAGTACAACAATTTGCCCAAAGGGGAAGTTTCTTCCTAAATCCTTATAGGTAAAAACTAGTTTATGCCCTGAAGCTTATGAACTTATATCCCTTCCAAAATTACGGTTTTATTGATGTTATCATTATTAATAATATTTGTTATAGTTGTTTGGGTTTTTTTGTATTATAATTATAGTTATTTACATATGGTTTTGGAACTGTCCAGTTCTGTTTTGTCACATTTTTGTTAACTCCCGTGAGAGCTTGCTTATGGATGTAATACAGAAGTAATGGTTATAATTTGCAGTTAGAGAGTTGCACACATTTAGAGATATGAAAGCAGTTTTTCCAAAGCCTATTAAATTTAACTTCTAAACTATTTTAGGTTGGGTAAATAGGAATTAGCATGAAATGGAGATAAAGTCTGTTTTTTCAAAGTGGTATATTTAATATTTGGAGATCCAAAGAGCCCATCCAGTCCAACATTGCTTGAATAATTTGTATGACATTGTACAAAGTGAACAGTTTTGGGACTTCAATAAAACATTTTTTTTTTTCCAAACTCAATGCACCTTTAATTTTAAAAGCGGTATTGAGAACACGTCTCCAATCAATATGGGATTGTGTATAGTGTAAGTTTCTAAGAGTTAAGTTACAATGACAAAAAGAGGAATTAAGGGGAAAAAAAAAAGCAAACTAAAAAAAATAAAATTACTCATCTTTTTTTTAATCAAATAAATTAGTTTCTTCCTGTGTTCCTGAGCAGAAAAGGGAAGAGAAAGAGAAAACAAATGAACATCTACCCAATCCCCCAATTCATGAAGGGGAAGAAAGCATATCCTGTGTCCTGTGTCATTTATCATTGTCACCATCAAATCCATTCCTGGAAGAGGGCAGGGTTCTCCAAAGATCTCTCCCTCGCTTCTCATTGCCTGGTGAATATCATGCATTGTTTACTGAGTGGTTAGTGAGGCATCTGCAGATATAGTAATGTGGAAGGTTGGATGTATTTGACAAGATGTCAATAATTCTTTCTGACATGACTTTAATAGACCCAAAAAGGTGGTCATGGGATGATACTTCTAATGGGATATAGATATGAACAACCCGAGTTCTATGACAAGGGTCAATGATAGTGATGATTAGTGTGGAGAAGATAATTTTGCTGGCCTGGTAGGAGGCAACTTGCATGATTCATGAATGCTTTACCAACCTGCACCGCTACTTAGGGCAGCAAAAACACCGCAGCAAGCAATAATTACACAATTTATCACATAATACTGCATATGTTTAGATATACATTGGTGGCTGTTTGCAGAAGATGAAGAATGCTTTGTTATCTTGTCTGTGAATTAGGTCTTTTCTACCAGTATTTCATACCTGAGAAGGAAGACTGCAATGAGGAAAGTAATTAAAAAATCAGTTGTTAAGACATTGAATATCCTTGCCATCTAACCTGAATCTAGGTTACTGTATCACAAATTAAGGTATATATGGTTCATCTAGCGGTTAGTACTGAAGGAAAAAATGAACTGAACATGTTACGTATCAAAAGAAGTAGTAAAATACAATGTGAAAATCATCAGCTTCCTTGACTTTCACCAGCTTTCACTATGGAAACTCAGCAGTTATGGCAAAGTCTGTGTTCCTTCAGTAAGAATATTTATGTAGTCACAGACCAAAAAAGGGAAAAATTATAACAGTGTTCAAGACCAGGTTGGACAGAGCCTTGGGTGACCTGGTCTAGTGGGAGGTGTCCCTCCCCATAGCTGGGGGTTGGAACTAGATGATCTTAAGATTCTTTCCAGCCCTAACTATTTTATGATTCCATGATAATCAGGGTTGGGAGAAAGAAGTTAGAAGTAGGCAATAAGTAATCAGTTTCAGAAATACCAAGTAAAGATTATCTTAATATTATATGAAATAGAGAAACATATGGAAACATATGAAAGAGTGAACACAAAAAGTTAAAATTGGTAAAGCCCAGATGAAGAAACCATAATTATGTTTATAATCAATACTATTTTACTAGTGTGTAAACATGTGTTTACATATGTTTTCTAATGTGTAATTTCTAACATGTGTTAGAAACTTATATATTGCAGCAGCAGACAAGAAAAGATTTTATGCAAAACAATATTTACTGTTACAATAATTAAAAACCTATTTGCCCCCTAAGTTTTTTAGCCCCAATCTTTCCTTCTCTTCCAAAATATTTTTTCCTCAGTATGGATGCATGTGAAGCAATATACAGATTTCAAACATAAGCACTCTTGAGATACAGTTCTACAAAACAGCCAATATAGAGCATCTAGCCTTGCTCCTTGTCCATGCTTCCTTGCATAAATCCAATAGATATCAAATGTGTTTCCATGCTAACAGTCACCTGTCATCAAGGAGTACAACATATGCACACACAAGACAACCACAAAAATAGTGGTTCTATCCTTACATATCATGAAATTCCTGTGTTGCATGAACATTTTCTCCTTTCTGAGATTTGCATCCAGTAAGGGTACCAGAAAAGGACTGCGATTATAACTCACAGATACCTGGTTTTAATCTGCATATTGCGTATATGACTTACAACAGAATCTAAACTGCAGCTAGAAAGTATGAGTGATGATAAAACCTTATACAACCCTATGTAAATAAAGCCAACCTAAATGCTTATTTCTTGAACTTTATTTGCAGTATTGTAGTATAGTTCCTTGTAGCCAAAGTAATGGATTTTTTTTTTCTTTTCATTACAGAATACGTTTCATTTATATAAATAAAAATAAATACAAATAAAAACCCAAATAAAATTTAAATAAAGTACAGACAAATAAAATGCTGATGTCATGAATTACGTTGCTGAAATTAGTGTGTAATATATTTATTAGCCAAGAGTGCTAGATCTGTTATAGCATATGAAAGGATATAAGAAAATCACATCTTTTCTCCAAATAATCAAAGACCTAGTCTGAAAAGGAAAATGTGTCTTTCCTGCCATTTCACATGTTGCTCAGTAACAGTACTAAAATCCTTGTCATCTTCTTCTTTAAAGAAAAGGAACATGATCAAACTGATAGAGTGGCGTATTTTATGAATAATACATTGCTCAAGGGCTTCAATCTATGTTGTAAACTACACAACCATAATTTGTAATGTTTACTTAAACAGTGTCTCTCAACAAAACACTTGGAATCACTTAGCATCTTGTCCCTGAGCGGTTTACATTAGAAATCTGGACTGCTTAATTTCACCATGCTAAAGGCATTAACACAAGAGAGGGGAAAAAAAGTCATCGTGGAGTAAAAAAGGAGAAAAAAGTCTCAATACAATTTCAAAAGCCATATAAGCTTAAATTCTTTTATGATTGTCCAGAACTAAACTGTAATAGTGTTACATGTGTTAGGAAAACTCCAACCTGGGACAGGTCCTTTAACCTTTAGACCTTTGCAGTTTGTCTCACTGTGGTTCAGACTGTGAGCTATCTTACAATTTCAAATTAATTAAGTGATACTAAACCTACTTTTAGGCTGTTTCATCAATGCAGTCTAAAGAGATATAAAGTAAGGAGCTTTTCTTTGGCTGGAATCCAGATACTAATGGTGTTAAAATGCCTTCTTATTGCATTTAAGTCAGTAGTTAGGTCAAGTAGACAAACAGATTTCAGAGGATGTTTAAATAAAACACTCTATTTAATGTTGCCTTGGAACCTGCATGTTTTGGTTGTCTAACCTCAAAATTCAAGCCACTTAGGAGATATTAAAGCAATGGTGACTGTTTAGTTTGGAGAGGAACAAAAATAACGTAGGGGTTATATACACATTAATACATTTTATAAAAATGTATTAGGTATTCATGAATATTCTTCCTCATGCTTCTGAAAATACGAGAAGGCTTTTTTAAAGACAATAGATCAAAAATGATCAAAAGAAAAGCTATTTTAAATTAAACTTATTAATAGGCTGGTGGAAGTCACTGACACAAACTATCATTAGGCTAAAAATGTTTTAAACATGAGACAAGGTTTCCTAAAGAAATGCAGTTCTCCAAGATCCAGTAGAGAAAATAAAAAGTGAAAAAAAAAAAAAAAAAGAAAGAAAAATTATATTAGCTCCATTGTTTTAGGATTTAAACTAGTAACTGGTACAGTTAGGAGAAACTCGTAATGATCAGGATCCTCATAATTTTTCAACTCTCCCTTTTTTAATAGATTCAGAAACTAATTGGTAACATCATTCTGTTAGAGATATATTCTAATCAATAGTAATTGAGATGGTTTAGATAGCTGTAGTGATGTGTTCCAATGGAATATGCCTTATTAAAGTTGATCAAAAAGTAGAATTTCTGCTTATCATAAATCCTTCTTTTTTGACAGCTCTTTTAATTTTGAAATGAAATGAAAGGTCAAATAAGCAAATACTATGATGAATAAAAATTTTCACAGTAATTTAATTTGAAATCACTGAACTGTTTTGTTTCGACATAGTGCTAACCTCTCTGTCGACTTACATCCCTTGTTCTTGAAAGTTTCCTGCCTTTAAAACTGACTCATCGTCCACTGCAGCACAGGGCTTCATTGTGATTTCTGTTGCAGTAATTGAAATCTACCTTATAAATACACTCCATTTTCAGTAAGAGAGGGGAAAGGAGGTATATTTATTTATGTATCCGTTCATTTAGTGGACTTTGTTTTATCCATTATTTCTAAGAGTTAAAGAAGACCTGTAGAATAATGTATCTGACATCAAAATGGATGGTGTTGGGTGAGTTCTTGCAGGGACAGTCTTCGTCTCCATCACTTACTTTTCTTTTACCCCAATCTTACCCTGAAATTATACTTAAAAAAAAAGCTTGAACTTTTATTGTAGAATAAGTAAATTTAACAAAACATATTGGTTGTGCTATGACTTAAGGCTTTGGTTTTCTCTGGTTATTTTTGTTTAGATGTTTATCCAATGAGGGTCCTGACGAATCGACAAAATAGAAACATACTAAGCAAGATACAATTAATATTTTCTTAAAAGAAAATAGAAGCATAGCAAAATAGAGTAACCATGTTATTGCATATAAGTGTTTTATAAAACTGTGATGCTTCTATATAACATCATTGTAACACAGGAAAAAGCATTTCTTAACAAAGATAAGCATAAATATTTAAATAACATGGCATTACTAAGGGGAAAACAGAGTTGGGGAATAGTTGTACAAGCAGAATGAAGGAAAGCATGTTCATGTAGTAAAATCTGCAAGTAAGAATGAAGGAAGTAGAATAAGCAGAAAAGATGTCGGGTGGAAACAGACCAAGTCTTGATATCAAAAATCAAGAGAATATGTAGATGCAGCTAATTGTTTAAGTATCTGGGCTCCAACGGCAGATGAAATGACTGCTGTCACTACCCAGAAATAAAATGAATAGTGAGGCAATAGAATTTAAAAATATAATGGAAAGCAACAACATGATTAATATTGTAAGTCTTTTTACCAATAGTACTATGTCACATTTATAAACTCCTTTTAAGTATTTTCATGCTATAGTATTTAAAGATGTTTAGTGTCATTATGGCCAGTTTATTAGACTCGTTACAATAAAATAGCTCATCTACGGTTTCTACTTGGTCATAGGTTAGTTCACAAATAAAATATATAGTTTCTAACACACAATCCCCTGTTCAATCATTTGAGCCATAAAACTGAAGATACTACAGTGGTCATTATTCTGAGCTCTGATTCTTTTCTGTATTTTTAGCAATTTGAAAATAGTCCTGTAATAAGACAGTGTAGGAAGAGCCGTTGATCCAGAAAGTAATAAGCTACTCTCAGCAAAGAATTTCTGTCTGGATATTTATATCCTAGTTATCTGTACAAGTTTCTGGAAACTATCACATTCTGTCACACTTGTAAGATATTATAAGGTTGGGAATCCTCAGCTGACAATGCCAGCTAGTGATATGAAGTTGAACAACGTATTCTAAGTTTGTTCAGGAACTTACAATCTGTATGGAACCTGACTCTCAAGAAAAAGTGACAAGTCAGAGCTTGAAATGTACACAGAATGAAATTCTATTTCATTACTGAAGTATTCTACTGGTCTAAATTATTCTCTAACTGCATTTGATCACGCAGCTCCCAGACCAAGGTTCATTTGCACTAAGGTTAGTACAGCTACGACTTATATAGCTTAGCAGTTAGTAGCATAAAAATTCATTCTCTTTCCTTTATTAAACATTTCTATTTTAAGTAGTTAAAACTTGACAGGGAGGAAAGAAAATTCAGAAGTCCAATGGTGAAATATCTTTAATTATTCTCTGGAATTACAGCACAAGACGCTGAATGGAAATGAAAGCAAACACTAGAGCTCTCAGCAGAGTGGGAGAAAGTGAACTTTACCTCTGCAGTTGGTAAGTAGTGTTGGGATTCTTATGTTATGGCAAGAGGAGGTAAAAAAAAAACAACCCACCCCAAACACACACCCTCCCCCCACAAAAAAAAAAAAAAACAACCCAAAAAAAAAAAGCGGAATTATCCCTGCCATTGAAAGGTTGGAAAGCCATCCTGGGGTGAAAAGCAGAAGATTGCTATTGTTCATGGAAATTACCTTCTCCTCTAAAGCAGTAGTACCTCTCCCACAGCTCCTCCCACAGCTCCTCCCTCAGGTGCAATAACTGCAGACCTTCCTCTTCATTATGCCAACAAAAGAGAATAGTACCATAACTACATTTTTCCCATCAACAGTCTATCACCTTAGGAAATTACCAGCTTTGCCTATAGCTAACTCGATCAGTGTGGTCTGGAACCTCTGGGCTCCTCCTGCTCCTGTGGAAGAGTAATTTAAAAAAATGGCTTAAAACTCTCTGCGGAAGTCAGTCTGAGGGGCATTCTCTGCACTTGAGTAGGTTCATGGCTACAGAAGTGACTTCTACAACTTCCTGGGGAAAAAAAAGGGAAAGGGAAAGGGAAAGGGAAAGGGAAAGGGAAAGGGAAAGGGAAAGGGAAAGGGAAAGGGAAAAGGAAAAGAAAAGGGAAAGGGATAAGGAAAAGGAAAGGGAAAGGGAAAAGAAAAGGGAAAGGGAAAGGGAACAGTGCCTTTATGTGTTTATGGGAGAACATGAGACATTCAAAGTTACAATTAGAGCTAAAGATGTGTTTCCATATGTTAATGAGTCTCAGCAGTTGAAATCTGGTTTTATATCTGAGTGGAAACATCAAATAAATTTCAAAGAATATTTATTGTTATGCTGATGACTCTCCAATGTGCAACTATCATTCACCTCCTTCTATGGTAAATTTGCAAAATATTTATTAATCTCTTAAAAGTTTAAATTGCTTAAAGGGTTAAATTGTTCCTAAGAAGTCCAAGTTTGTGTTCAAGAGGTGTAAGAGAAACTGGTTTGCCAAATAGATATTGAAAAGCTGGGTCTCATAACTGTAAAGCTTTGGAAAGTTAAGGTAATTTAAACCTAAAGGGACTTGATGTGCACCCAGTATAGTAAATGGTGGTAGCCTGAGGGCACCATGAGAAACAGAATGAAAAACGTTCTGTATGCATTTGTAAATATGTCAAATTTAAATATTCTTAACTTTAAATCTTGTTTCTTTTGAGGTTTTGCTGTCTGTCCTTTCTTGATGAGTGTTACAGGCTTGCTAAATTTGATGTTTCCAGTTTCAGCCATTTGGAGTTAGTCAAGCGCAATAATCCCAAATGGAACATATGGAAACATCATTGTATTTTTTCTTACACACAGAACTCAGAACTGGCTGAACTGATTCAACTCAAACTTTTCAAAGAAACACCATTGGCCTGAGACCAACCTAGGAGATGGAAGGCTATAGAGCACATGTTGGAAAAGCTGTGCACATATTACGTTACAAAATATATGTTGGACTTAACTGCTTTGATTGTGTTGCTGAATCACAAATTCACTCTACTCTTTGCATACAGCTGGACATAAGACTAGTCATTATCAAATTAATTTAAGTTATTGCAATATTTGAAGGAATATAGGCCAAACCATGAAGAACAAGATTGAAGAATAAAGGAGTTTCCTAGAAAGCAAAAGTTAGACATTTGAAAATAATTTCACCAAAAGCTGGGTTTCAAGGAAGAAACAGAATCAAATATCAAAATCATTGAAAATATATTTCATTTCATTTTTAAAAAATGTGATTTCCAAAAATATACTGGTTGTATTTAGCTGTTTGTTTCTACAGAAGTGTGCTGTAGAGTAAACTTATTCACAGCATTAAGAGAAGAGATTAAAATGTGGACATTTAATAAAAAAAGAAAAGTAACTGTAGAATATAACAATTCAGGGGTGTAAAAATTATTTAAAAAAAAGAAAACAAAAAAAAGAAAATGTGATATACAAGAAAATAGAAGAAAACATACTGAAAAACCACTCATGCCTCAGGACTGGTAGTGAGTAGACATCAGTAAAGAAAGAAATCTGTTTCGGTAACAGATTTCTTGAACTGAAGACAACTGCTTCTGCTGGAGTGGAATAAACATATCACCAGACTTCAGGAGATTATAAAGTCACAAGTATTAATATAGGAAACTACAAACAGGGAGATTGATAGTTTTTTTTCAGATGGACATAATCAGTAATGTTTTAATGGATTCACTAATAAGGGTAAAACACTTCTAACATTAAACTGAGCTGGGATTCAAGATGGGAACCAGAAGCAGCAATATCTTCTGTCTAATATCTTAACTTCAGTTCAGCAGATTATCTCCTTCTGTACTACACCATGATCAGGGAAAGCGAATTTCTGCTTGATTCCTAATTTTTTTTTTTTTTTTTTTTTTTTTTTTTGTGAGTGTGCTTTGGTGAAATTGTAAGATTCATTTCTAATACTATTTCTAAGTTTCATAAAAAGTTATATATGTCACACTTGAACTCTACGTGTATGTGAATAAGAATCAAGGTAATTTCATCATGTGTCTAATTTTAGGGCTTTACATAAGAGAACTAGTAAGATATAATCACTAAGGAGCTTAATGAGGGAACCAGCTGTGAGAGATCATTACTGTAGTGACCTGCAGCATGAGGTTAGAGAGAGAGAGCATGACAAAGAACTTTCTTCCTATTTAAGTGCAGTTATAGAAGAAAGAAACAGTTTATGTATTTGCTGCCTTTTTACAGCATCTATCTAGTCTTAAGAAATAATGAGAGATTTTCAAAAGATACCAAGGGGTTTTGGGGGTTGTTTTTTTCTGGTTGGTTTTTTTTTTTTTTTTTGTGTGTGTTTTTATTGGGGCTAGAAAACAAAGGCTGTGAAGAATGGTTCAGTACTTGATCACTCATAATGCACAAATAAGAGCATCTAACACAAGTTCAGTGTAAAATTTTGGTGAAAACATCACTCTAATGATGTTGAGCTTTCTTGGATTGGGATTGTAAACACAAATGAAATGGATGAAATGGTAGTATTGTTGACCATTATCATGCAACATTATCCTAAAAGGGTGAGTGTGTTATGACCTTCAGAGTACCTGCAAAATTTGGGAGTAAGAGAGTCAAAGCCTGTGCAAGACCAAATCGTATTTCACTTTCCTACACATCTTAATTTTGTTAGATAGACTTTACAGCTTGTTGTTGACTACTGGTTCAATAAAACAGTTCACTATTGGTCATATTACAACTTTTTATAAATTGTAGCCAAAACCCTTACTCAAGTAAGACATTCTGTTTTCCATGCGGCTAGCAATAAGTTGTCATTTTTTCAGGTATTTCCACTTGGAAAAATAAGAATAGTTTCTAAATGTAATACTTACTGACTTCCTACAGGGGTAGCTCATGTAAGGGCAAGGCTCAAAACACATTCTTAATGCATTCAGGGCTCTTAGAGATGCAAATAGTTGTGTTTGTTTAATAAAGGCTCCATGGAAAATGTAGTGTACAAATATACTGGTGCACTGGTTTTCCAATTTTCTAACCTCACCTTTTCTGTTTTCAGAAAAGAAGACTAGGTATAGGGTTCAGCTTGCTATCTGAGTAACACTTTGAAGCTTTGAAACTTCAGGTGTTGAGTGATGTGACCTCCTGGACTAACAGCATATCATATAAAAACAATTTAAAAGCAGCTTCTGTCCACTCTAGTCAGTTGCCTGAAGTTATGCAGGCAGTAAGTACCTCTAGAAACATTCACAGACACTAACCATCCTCCACTACTCAAAGAAGGAGTTTGTGCTAAGATGCAAAGCTAACTACTGGAAATTATTATATTTGTTCTATACAGGACATCAGTATAAATTTAACATACAAAGAATGGTGAAAACATGAGGGGAAAAGAAAAAGACCTCTCTCGAAGTAAAATATGCATTTGATTAGACCTGTAAAGAAAACACATTTTCCACCTTTTGAAGATCTTCAAGAGAGTAAAGAGCACAAAAATACCCAGATAATCTGATATTCATCTCTTGATCCCCGAAATCTTTTTAAGGTTTTTGTGCAGTAGATGAGCAAATAAACTTATTGAAAATAAAGCAATGTCCAAATCATTTAATTCAGAAATTAATCACCTAAGTTCAATTTCTATTTTCTGTCTTTGACTAATTAATATATACATAGTGTAGCAGGTCAAAAAGGGAAATTAATCTATAGTCAAGTACAGTTTTTTCAGTGAGCTGAGGAACAGAGCTCGTTTTAGATACAGAAGAAGCAAATTCCAAACAGTGATCATGATGAGGCACAGACATTTTTGGCACAAGAGGTTGGTGTCACATTTACATATTGGATACTGTTGATTGTCCTCAGATATGGGCTGGAATATCCAAAGGACGTTCTTGCTAATGGCCATGGAGGTGCATGGTTAGAAATCAACTCAAACTTCAAGAATGCCAGATAAATTTTTGTTAGTTACTGCTGCAGACATAAAAATGGTTTGGACTTTGGAATTTGGAAGTGAGAGTAGATTAAGCATATTAGGATTAACATTCATGTATGAAAGGGCATCCTTTTTCTTTTAATGGAATCAGAAGAGCAATTGACCTGCAATGCATTAATGTGTCAGGTGTGAAATGTTTGCAAGCTAGGAGTTTGACATCAGATACCTTAAAACATTAACAAAATACAGTCTTCTTTCTCAGACAGCTGAAAAATCAAACAAGGCTGAATCTGGTGGTATTGTAGAAGGGATGCTCATATATTTTAACACAATGCATATAAAGTGTATAAATGTTGAATAAAGTTTGTAAAAGCCTATGTAAATAGTAGAATTTAAAAAAAAATATCAAGTTTCAGGATCTTAGGGTATCTTCTTTAGGTAAAGGAGGAACTATTTCCCTCTAAAACTATCTGATTTTATTTTCCTTTTTTTTTTTTTTTGCTAAGCCACAAGCAAAGCAAAATGAAAATTTAGTCTGTGTTTTTTAGAAATGCCAATGAAATAATACTAATAGAAAGCCACAAATGTACAGTTTGTGGTTTTTACTGTGCAAGTGTGTAGTGTTTCCTTACAAAAGCTCTTAAATAATTGTTTAACAGATCACATTCAACGAGGGAAAAGCTATTGTAACTAACCTATCCTCCCCTATCAGTCTACAGTTTGCTGGATATAGAGTGTTAATATCACATGAACCCAAAGTATCCACAAATGGAGGATCCTGGATGATATGCTACGAAAAGAGACAATTTAATTCCCACAATCCATGACCATACTTCTTGTTCTGGTTTTCTTCTTATGTACATTTGGGGTTTTTTTCTTTGTTGTTGGGTGATATAAAATAAAATGCATTAAAATGTGGACATTTGAAAACCTACATCTAAGAAATTACATTAAGATATCCTTCTTCAGACTCTGAAATATTCCCAAGAAATGTGTTTCCTTTTGACTCTCTTTACGTTTTTATTTTCTAAAGTAAAAATTCTTTGTACAAATTCTTTTGACCCAACCTGTAGCCTGCTCTGTATGTATGTTATGAACCTTTTCTCTCTTCTAATGGCATCTTCTCTAAGTTAACTGAAGGAAAAACAGACTATATGGCAATGGCTCACTTTTCCTATGCCTAGTACCTTGCGAAGGGCTGTTCTTATTCATATTTTCCCTTAGCCTTATCTATTTGTTTGTTTATTTATTTTAGCAGACGTACAAAATTGACTTTATGCGATGTTATCCAGTCTGGCTTCTCTTAGACAAACAGGACAGTGCCTGCATTCAAGGAGGGAGGAAGAGCAGGAAGGAGAGGGGAATGCTCAAGGAACAGGGGGCTGCAAGGAAGAAAAGGGTCCTGTTGCTTGGTAAGCAGCCCTGCTGGGAAATCTCAAATCAAATTCTTTTGAAAGGAAGTGTTAAAAGTAACTTTAATCATTCCAGCCAGACGGCTCATAAAAGCATACAATTAAGTCAAACAAATGACAAGAGCACTCTCTCTCCTACCTGTTTCCCCCTTCAGAGAGTAATTACTGTAGGGTAGTCTTGTCTCGTTTTGCGCAAGTAACAGTAGAGTGCTTGAACAAGATGCCAATTTCCCCCTCCCTAGCTCAGCCCCTTTTGTTCACTCCTACCAGCACTAGCCTGGCTAACATATACAGACAAGTACAAAGGGGTGAATTTAAATATTTCGTCTTTGTACAAGGTTAATTGAAAATCAAAAAGTCACTTTTCAAATGTCATAGTAGAACTGTTAGTGCATCAATTTTCTTCTGTTTCCTGTCACTGTGGGAGAGCAAAAGAGGCAGAGGTATGTGTTTGGACTGGAGTTGATGAGGAGAGAAAGAGAGAAAAGGAGGGAGGGAGAAAGGAAGGAAAGAAAGAATGGAGGGAGGGAGGGAGGGAGGGAGGAGGAAGGAAGGGAGGGAGGGAGGGAGGGAGAGGGTGGGGATTAAGGAAGAGGCAGGAAGGAAGGAATTCAGGTAAAGTTGACTTCAAGTGAATGTTGTTTTCAGAAGTGTCCTAGTTTTTCCTTGATTTTTTTCTGTCATATTCTTATTTGGTATCAGATTTAAAGGCATGTGAGGTACCAAAGGAAACAAAAGTCAGTATTTAGCATTCATCATTTACTGTCCATATTTGTTTCCTGAAAAAAATGAGCAAACAGATGAGAATATGAGTCTAGATGTCTGCATGTTTTATCAAAGACTTAAGAAATTACGGGGAATGATCACTTTATTTTCCTATTCTTGAAAATAGTTGAAGGTGTGTTTTCCTATTTTCATGATAAACAGGTCAGGCCTGAGTGAGTCACTCCTTAGATATTTGTAAGGTGCCTTGTTCACCTGAGGTCTCCATCTCTATTAGAGTTTATATGTCCTACTGACACAGAAACAATTAATTATATGGCAATGGAGAAACGTGCATTAGTGAAATTCATCTTTGTGACGAGTGTGCACACCACCTTACATGTACATTATAAAGATTTCAAAACAATCCTGCATCATCTTGAACGTTGTGGATGTCACTGCAGTAATAGAGATCACTTACTCCCAAGGCTAGCGGTGGATTCAAATGGCTTATTATTCTTCCCACAGGATCAAAATTAAATAATTGCTAGCAATGTTAGAATAAAACATGATGCTACTGTGATACTGAGTCCTTGTGAACTCGGGTTTCCGCCATTTCTTCAATTCAGGTATTTTGCATCATTCTACATTTACAATGAAAGCTACAGAGAACATTTTTTTTCTGGTTGGTGATTTTGCAGTGTTTAATAGAAGGAGGAAAAATTCTACTGACTGTAAATATTATTTCACATTGTAACTTCTGCTGCAACTCAAATTGTCTGACTTTCTTACAGCACATTCTTTCTGCAAAACCCGGTTAAAATCTTTAAAGAATTTTAGTGATAACAATTGTCTCCTGCTTGTCGTGAATTTCCCCAGTGTACGGGATTTTTAAAGATGGGAATCTGTATCCTAATCCAAAACTCACTAATACCAATTGAACTCTTCCTACTGAAGTTTAGAACTGCCTCCTAGCAAACACTTTCTGTTATCCTAACTATTTATCCTTTTTTTCTTGTAAATTTGATATGGATTGTCAATAAGAAATTCTGTGAAGAAAAAAAAAAAAAAAAAAAACCAACCAAGATTCAGGCAAAGACTGGCACATGGAGTTTGCATTTCTGCATATTATATCTCCCCTTCAATCTGCATTCTACTCATTGTTCAGATGAAGAGCTTCATCCATTCCTACCCTGTCCAGTAAACAAGTTTCATTTGTTTGTTCTCGTAGATTTTTTTCTTGTTGCTGTTATATTCAAAGTATGCATTTAATCCACCTAAGTCTGCCATCACAAGCATCAAGTGCCTCTGCTTAAAGCTGAGTAAATGCTCAGTCATGCCAAACTTGAAGCTTTCAGTCCACTGCTGAAACTAGCTGTGACCCATCACTAAAGCAGAAGCATTTGCTCCCAAGACTGCTGACTGCATGGAGCATATACACCCTCTTTAAGGTCTGTCAGAACAGCAACAGTGCTTTTTTTTTTCTTTTTTTTTAAAAAAGAAAAACCTTTCTAATTTTGTGTAGACAGTTCTAAAAGCCGCTTCCTAGGGACTGCCTGATCGCACAATCCTCTTAGTCTTTCTTACTCTGTAGGAGGGCCATCATATTTCCTGCTCTTAGAGAGTAGTTGGCTTTTCTCTCTCCCCTCTGTGTAATGACTGGAGCCAAGAGGCCAGCACCTTGCCCACTTCCAATAAACTTTAAAATGAGATTTTTTCTTTCTGTTTTCTTTCAGTTCACATTTTTCAGGCAAAATCTCCATTCAGTTCTAGTCATTAGGAATATTTGAAGCCATAACTTTGCATTTATTCTCTTAATCGCTTAATCTTAATCTTAATTTTAAATTTATTCTCTTTTTTTCTGCAAATGGAAAATAAGTCCTTTAACTCCAGCTTCATTTCTAAGTTCGGTTGTGACACATTTCCCAATTGTTATTTCTGCTTTAGTACAGCTTTCTACATAGCAATGACACAAAAGTCTACATCTATCATGAAGTATATAAAGTTTCTTATTATTAAAAAAAATCAGATAAACTTTTGCACTCAAAAACTTGCATAAAGAAGATGCATGCAGTGGCTGCAGGACTGCTACATTCTCATTAAATAGTAGACACAGGCTTAAATAACACATCTTAGCTCTCAGCACAGGAAAAATTCTTCTGTTGCCCATATATTTTGCGCTTGTGGTATGCCATTGGCCCCAGGAGCAATACATTTTGAAAAGCTGTTGTATATTAGATTTGTAGTATCTTTCATATCATTCTGCCTCCAATATTAGGTTGTTTCGGCTAAATATAAGGACAATTTTCTTTTTCCTTTCTTTTTTTCTAAGTTTGATGTTACATATTCACCTGAAACTTTTAAGTGGATACTGAGAATTGATAAGTCCTCATTAAACAATAGACTTAAGTGGCTAGAATAAATGGAAACGGAAGTAAAACCTTTCCGCTGTCCCTGGAAGTAGTGAGAATGGACAAGATCTTTACATGTATGTTGGTTATAAGATAACTATGAGATACCTGTCTGATGGAGCCATAAAAAGTCTACATAGTTCTAGAATTTTATTTTATTCACCCAGAATTCACAAAGAATTGATTAAATAACTAGTAGATATAGATAGTAGTTTGCAATATTCTAATAATAATTTCAAGTATTTTGCAGGCCTAAAGCATGTTCATTCATAGTCACCCTTTCTGAGGATAATTTTGGTTTATGATATTAAATGTCTTTCTTCCTGTTTTTCCTTCATTTAACTTCCTCAGTTCCATACTTGTTCCTAACACCCACAGCTGAAAACACAACTATGTAACTCAGTGTTATTTTTTTTCCAATAGATATTGCTAAATTGTATTAAAGAATTTCTAATACACTAATATGCATACAGTTCTTGGTACCACTAAGGATGTTATTAATGTTTATAAATGATATAGATTAAAACCCTGTAATAATGATTCAGAGATCATCAGAAATTAGTCCTATGGTGATTACAATCACTGATTTTTCTTGAGTCATTATAAAAATGTAGCCTAATTCGCACTGGAAAAATCCAGGTAGCATGAACGCCATGGTTTGTTCAGAGGCCTATATTATTTGAAAAAAATTCAATTCTGTGAAATTTTATTTTAATTGTTCCTCATTTGATTGCTATGCATTCTGCATTTACTGCAGCTATTATAAGCTATACACTCTGCCCATACATTATGTTGTGTTAAGTCGCATTGTTCCATTTATCCATCATGGACCATTTGTAAGCTGAAGGCATGAAAATGAATGACCAACAAATAAAAAAAAGTTTTGAGAGAATTATATTTCCCATTTTCTCATCAAATAGGTTCTGAAAATTAATAAAAAATGTATGTGTTTTACCTCTAAGGGTCTTTTGCTTTCTCTATCAAAGAGAACTCTTGAATTTAACTCTTAGGAATTGATCTTCAGTTAAGGTTTTCTTTAAACCCTCTATATTGAGCCATAATTATGAAGCATTGGATATAGGAGTGGAAAGATACAAGATGGAAGAGGAATTAAAGAGCTGGAGATATGCCTTTCAAAGCCATGCTGGCTGTTTTCTGAAGTGGCTCTAAGCATGTTAGTTCATTCAGAAATGCTTTAATTTATGCCATCTCCCTAGTTTCTTCAACATTTGTCTTGGATAGTGAACGAGATATGTAATGCTGCTTTCAGGTTTGACATGACTGTTGTCCTGTTTTCTTCATATTGGTCTCTGAACAGATTCCAGATAATTCCAGATAATTCTTTTTTTCATCATTTTGAGAGTTTACGTATGCGTGGCAGAAAAAATCGTATCCCATACTAGCAAAGTAGTTCCCATTCTCTACAATGGTACAAATTAATCGTAGTGTCCAATTTGTGAAGATACTGCTAAATGAGTGCAAAGGTAGATGGAACAGGAATTCTTAGCTTGTTTACATTTTCAGATGGTCTGCAGTAGAATTAAAATAAGTCCTTTATATGCTGCCTGTATCTTTTATTTATCAGTTACAGTCAGCCTTGGCTCAGATTTAGCCATCCGCGTGCCAGCTGTCTAGTTAAAACTTATTATTTGTGCCCCATTTAAAGTCAAAACAGAAAGACAAGCTCTCCCAAAAGATGTCTCACTCCATATATCTTAGACATCTGACCTAGCACTTAGCTTTCTCTATTAACTGGAGACAGAGTTAAACCAAGTGTCTTAGAACAGCCAACTTCTGCATGTATAATTGCTAAAATGGATGCTAACTTTAACATCTTTTAATAATTCAATGAAAATAACTAGATCCATAGAAATATTTTAATTGACTTAGTGGGGTTGAACTCTAAGGATCCCCTATGTTTTTTTGACTTTTCTCTAAGTATTTTATAATAAAGCTGTTAAGTGTTAGACTCCTGAACATATATACTGAGTTCCTTTCTCTACTGACTTTTTAAACTTCCTAAAGATAAAAGCCTGATACTAATCAGAATTTTATGTATTGTAAAAGAAAAAATACATCTGAACTTTACTTGGAGATTTCTGGTTTGTATTGTACACCAATGTTTTCTGGAAATAAGAATAAATACTTTGACACCTCAGGATGCATTTCTGCACAATTTCATGTTTCACTTTCAAATAACTCCCAAATTAAAATAGGAAAATAGGTCTTGTCTTTGAATAAGGTCCAGACTTGGTAGATACTACCAGAATTCCACTGATCTATTTAGAGCAAAGCTGTCTTTTAAGAAAAATCAGGGTATGTTTCATCATTTAAACACTCCTTGGATCTAATCAGACATTTCTATGATACAAACATTATGATGATTCAAAATCACCTGAACATTTGCAGAGGTGACTTTACCTTCTAAGTCTTGAAGAAGAACCACATATCAACTGGCTATGTGGCAGATTTCTGAGTTTAGATGACTTAGATGACTTTGGATTCATCCTTATTCGGACCTAGTTCTACACAGAGACCAGATACAATAGAAACAAAGGGCATATCAACATACAGATTTAAGCAAAAACCCAATCAAACAAAAAACTTTCTCAGGAGTTAGCCTTGATGGGAGAATGCAAATCAAAACTTTCTGGTTAGATTTTTATTCCAATTTCATGGTGAAATCTTATTTTCTTTTTGTTATCTAAGTTTGGATATATTTTGTGTACTGCAGTTTAGTATTTTTCATTGGTATACAAATTAGTAATTTGCAGTTGCGCAGAAGCCTGACACACTGGGACACACTGTGGAAAATCAGATAACCCAATAGCTAAAACGAAGCCATGAAAATAATCAGTTCATTACAAATGTACACCATCTTTCATATCCATGGAAGTCTGTGAGATCAGATCTCATAGCGTGAATTGGCTTATGACTTCTTCAACTCAAGCATTACATTTGCTCCTCCTTAAACTGAATTAGTGAACTCCTCAGCGTTCAGCAGTGTGGCCGCAGTTCAGATGAAAAATCTGAGTTTTCTTTTGCCTTTTTCCTGAGGTTCACATTGGAACTCCTTGTTTTGCACTGCAGTTTTGAAAGGGAGGGATCAGTAGTCAGTGTTGTACTTGTGTCAAGTTGGTTATACAACCAAGATTGAATGGCTTTTTCAGGAAAGCTTGTCTTTGAAAAATAAGGCCATAAACTCCAAATCTGACTGTTTATGCTTTTTTTTTTCATCAACAGGTACAAAAATTAATTCCTAACTAAAAGCCAGACTTGTAAATCAAGGGATAATAAAGCAAACCAGAAGAAAACCTGTACTTTTCTAGTCTCAGAGTTAATCTGGCTCAGGGTATTGGTTAAATCCACAGTAAAGAGGAAGCAGCTGAAAAACGCATTTCAAAAAGAGAAAAAAGATCTTGCAAGCCTCATGGTATTGAGAACAGGAATGTGACTTATCTGTATTAGAAAAACATCCCTGGAAATAATAGGTTTCATTTAAAAATTTGCCACAGAAATGTTAGTGAAGTTCTAATGGTTCCAGAGCTGTGAATAGGTGAAATGGAGGGGATATGAATTTAAAAGGGACACTTTTAGGCAGTGCACATAATTCCCATTTATTTAGTGATCCCTTCTGCTTCAGACTTGTAAAGGCCCACATAAACTTTCTGCTGAGGTCCCCTTCCCAAGGCAGGTATATGAGCTGGGAACTATGCTATGACAATCTCATGTCAGAAGATGTTTTAAAGTACAAGTTCACTGTATAATCAAAGGAAAGTGGCTTACTTGATGGAAGGTAGCTTGTATCTCCAAATCCTGGCTCAGGAGTTTGAGTCGGGGTTTTTTTCTGAATATAATTCTAAAGGAGGAAGGATAAAACCCTGATTTCCTTTGCTGGGATACAACTATGTTTCTGATCCATGACTGTATTACTAAGTGAAATATTGATTTGTGAATTCTGGACTGACCTCTGCTTCTTTTCAAGCTGCTTTTCAATACAGGATAAAAAAGTGGAAACCAGAGAGACATTACAAAGGAAGTGGCAAGGCTTGGTTGTATACATGCACTATCCCCTTGATAAAACAGATCAGTTAAAAAATGTTGAACAAAAACATTGACTTTGCCATTGCAGTAAAAAGGGCCGCATGGGTGGAAGTGTTTTGTGAAAGACACTATATTCACAGCTGTAAAGAATGATGTATTCTTTATATTCATCAAACAATTGGCAAAGAGAAAAGACAGCAAAGTTACTTAAGAAATGTCTGCTGCTGAGACCTTTTCAGAATTATCTTCACTTTCCAAGTGTATGGCAGATTAGTAAGTCTGTGCTGTTTTTCATACCACTTCTCAGACTTAGATTTGTATTCATTCAATACTACTTCACACAAACCAAAAGGATTGCACAAATCCCATGAGACTGTCCTAACTCTCCTTCCTGAGTCTGCTAGAAAGGGTGATAACTAGCACTGAAGAACCTGGATGAGGAACGCAAGCATGAATTAGATCAAAGATTAGACTCAAAGGTTAGTCTTAAAATGACTTAAGCTTATAAACTGACACCAAGGTAGGATTTAGATACCACAAGTTCAAAACAGAAGACTGGAAAACCTCTGGCCTATGCCCGTTCAACCTTTAATTTCTCATTTTATATCAAAGTCTTCCTTATTGCACCTGGGAAGCTTTTGAGGCTATTTAGATCTGACTTTTTATTGATACAAGCATTTTAGCACTCAGCTCACAAACAGTTGCTTTGCCCAAATTGCTATGAGATCAGATAGCATGCTCTGGAAGTCTGATAAAAAAGTGATTGATTTTGTCCCAAAATGCAACTTTATTTAAAGTGCAAATATCTGAAACTCTGTGGGTTCAGATTAATCTTTGAAGCCTACAACTAAAGGCTTCCCCAAAATAGGGGTTAAAGGAACAGGAAAGGGCAATGATGGGGAGATTTGTATTTCCTGCCTTCCTCTCAAAGCTGTTTCTTTTATAGTAAATTTCTGCTTCTTAGGCTACAGAGATTTTTATTTCTAGGAATCTTTCTTCTACTGCTGATTAACTTGGAGGGCAAGAGAGGAGGACAGGGATAGGGAAGCTATGATTTGTAGAACACATAGGAAGGCATACAGAGTTATATGGAATTATATGATAAAAAATCAAACATCTGAGAATTTAACATTGCCATGGTTAGCCTTCCAGTTTTTAGCCTCTGAAATGTAAGGAAGCTTCAGGGAAGTGCTCGTATTGCATCCACTGTTCAGGATGTGGAAAGCCAACACACTGAGCAAACTCCAGAAGCCAAGAACCCTCCTTCCTTGCTGTTGCATCCCTACCTGCTACGTGTTCAGGACCTGAGTCTCTCCCTCGCCATCCTATTAGATGCATCTACTGTCATTTCTCTCTGCAGGTTTGACCAGTAGCAAGGCTGAGGGTGTATCCCAGAGACGTTCACAGTGGATGCAGGCAGGGGGACAGCCACACAGATTGCCACAGGCCAGCACTACCTTTAGTAGCACTCACATGCACACCAGCAACATTCATGTACAAAGTAAATGTAGAATGCCCAGTCCTGTTCTGCCTCTCCAGCCCATCAGGATTGGAGCTCACACACTCCCTCAATATCTAGTTTCATAAACCCTCTTATTCACAGACATTCAAATACCAGCATGGTCTTTATGTGCGTCTAATGTATAGGTCCATCCAGTACGCAGGTTTCCTGCTGCTTGTTGGCTAGTCCAGCTTGAAGTCAGATAACAAAGAGATGCATGCAATCACCCGGAATGCCTAGATTATTAATTAGGACAAGCTCTCAGTCTACCTAATGTCCATGACCATTCCCTGGACCCTTTACACACCACTGGCTAAAACTGTGTCTTTGCACATGTAGGTATTCTCCTGCCCACCATCCAGTTCAGCTTGAAGTCAGCTAGAGAGTTATACATATACACATGTTCAGGTATGATTAGCTAGAAAAAAATAAACCTATGTCTGTCTAGTTGCTGACTTTAGATCTCTTGTACATACACATACACTCTGACATACGCTACTGATATACAGACCTATGAGCCCTGTTACTGGTGGCTCCTTTCCCAGTTTCTCGTAGCCAAACCTCTTTTGCACACTGCTCTCTTTGGATGCTGATAGCTAGATCTATGGGCCCCTGACCCTCAATCCTTTTGCCAGTCTCTGGCATTTAGAATTTGCAGCACTCACATGTAGAACAGAGAATAAAATTTCAGAAGGAGAAAATAGTCAAGAAAAGCATTTAATAAGAAGGTAGGTATCCTGGGTTCAGCTACAGCAGTCATTTTTTCTCCTTCTTAGTAGCTGGTGCAGTGCTGTGTTTTTGACTTTCAGTCTGGGAACAATGCTGATAACACCGATGTTTTTAGTTGTTGCTAAGTAATGTTTACTCTGACCAAGGACTTTCTCAGTCTCATGCTCTGCCAGGGAGAAGGGGAAGCCAGGAGGAAGCAGAGACAGGACACCTGACCCAAACTGGCCAAAGGGCTATTCCATACCACAGCACGTCATGCCCAGTATAAACTGGGGAGAGTTACCCGGAAGGCCGAGATCGCTGCTCGAGTCGGGCTGGGTATCGGTCGGTGGGTGGTGAGTAATAGTATCCTCTCCTCTTGTTATTTCCCTTATCATTATTACTATTGGTGGTAGCAGTAGTGGTTTGTGTTATACCTCAGTTATTGGACTGCTCTTATCTCAACCTGTGGGAATTTCACTCAATTCTCCTCCCCACCCCTCTGGGAGTAGGGGGAGGAAGAAGAAGAGGTGGGGAGAGTGGGTGAGTGGCTGCGTGGTTCTGAGTTACCGGCTGGGCTTAAACCATGACAGTAGGGCAGACTCCTGTGATCAGACACAGGCCTTCATCAGAAGAGCACACAGCCTGGAAGCTTGCTGCTTTTATCTGCCATCCTTTCTATTTTCCTGTATTTGTTATTCCCCCATACATCCTCCTCTCTCCTTCCTCCACCTTTGACATTTCCACTAATTATCCTGTGACAAGTTTTGCACAGTTTCAAAAGCCCCTTCTGATACCTCATAATATTCATGTCGCTTTTTAGTATCCTTTCAGGCTGACCCTCTCCAAGGCTATGTCTGAGTTTTTTCATTAGTGGCCTACAGCCTAGTGGCTGAAGAGCTTAGGTCTTCATTATTTTCTCCATTATCACCTGTTTCTTAGCTCTGTGTGTCTATCTATTTAATTTATCACTTACGTTGTTAGTTATTATTTCTTTTATACTGAGCAGTCCTTAACAAAGCAACTTAATGAACCAGATGGTCTCACATGCTGCTCACCCTCATGTACACAACAAATGGAAAGAATGAAACTTCACAGAAAGGGACTCACAGTAACTATCCACTGAATAGATGATAACCATGGTTAGCAAATTGAGAACAAAGGGATAACACCATTAAGAAATGTTGATAGGAGCATAGGCTTGACCCTTCTCTCCCCTATTTTAGCCTGCAGGGCACTAACACTGCTCCTGTTGTGGGCCTAAAGTCTAGACTCATTCTTTCCTTGTACCAGGAGACTCATGGCCTCAGAGAGACTAGTGAAGACCAGGTGAAATACTAGGGTGTCACGAGTGGATATAAATTGTATGCTGTATTTCTGCGGTGGAGACATCCATGACCTCTTTTCAGTTAGTACAAAAAAATAAGTACTATTAGAGTATGCTTCTTCTGTTTCTACAGTAGATCTTTAAAATATCTCATACAGGTCTCACTCTGTAGTGAACAGTATGATATTGGATCACCAGAGGATGATTCATGTAACGTATCTGTGCATCTGCCAAAGCACAAAACTCAGGAAATAATTTTCTAAAAGTAGTTCTCTCATGTTATAAAGGGGACAAGACAACTAGCTCAGATATAAAAATTCATCATATGTTTATCAACAAGCAGGTAGTATGGTTCTCATGCTGGATACCCACAACATTTCTTTCCAAGAACTGATGAAGTTTAACATTTAAAGGCTGAACTTACATGTAAGCTTACATTATTTCCAAGCAGTGAGAGATAATTAAGCTACCCACAGAGACACTGAAGCTAGCAGTTAAGCAGTATCAAGGAAGCATGTTTCTTATACAGATGTCCATATATCTACTGACCTCAAGAACTATTTACTTTATACATAGATATTTTGCTTTTACAGGTTGTAATAAGGATCTCCTATTCTGTCCAGGTGAGAAGAAAGACCAAAAGTAAAACAAAACAATGAAGTACTAACAGTGTTTTCTTGTAGACTAAGAGCTAGGGTATTGGCAGACTTGGTAACTTGCTTACAGCACATTCATCCTACTTAGTACAATTCAGATGGAACTTACCTCTTCATCAACTTAGTTTTAATCTCGATGTTATATTTCCTCCACTGACATTTTTAATAGATATTTTGTTTTATAATATCATAAAGTCTCATAATTCTGTTTCAATATACATTGCCCAATTTATTATGTAAAACACAGCACTTGGCATAAACGTCCATCAGTATTAGATTACATATTTAGAAAAAACATTTAAATCACCACTTTTCAAAAAAGATTTTTAAAAGTAGGGTAAACAACAGTAACAAAATTCAAATATTTTTAAAAAATTGATTGACCAAATATCCCCTACCCCACAGCCATTCTTTGTCCACTTCTTCCTCATAGGCATGAATAAGAAAACAAAATATATTCAATTAATTCATCATTCTTAAAGGCAGAAAAAAATCATCTTTTCTAACTGCCTAGGAATTCACCCATCGATTCCTGAAAGGCTTATAATTTTTCAGTGGCCTTGGATGAAGCATATTCTCATGAGACTCCAACCCTATGCACAGGTATTACAGATAACATCTGATGTTTTCCTTTAACTTTCATACTCCTTTGTGAAGAAATCTCCCAGCTTTGTAGAAACTGGTAAGCTATTCATGTTTAGAAGCATAGCAAATATTCTTTCTCAGTTTTACGCATCTTGCATATTATCAGGTTTTTCACAGCTATCTCAAGTGGATAGCTTCTTTCCTGGCATATCTTTATTTTATCTTCACAGCATTAGAGCGTTTAAGGCAGAACCAGTAAAAATACAGGGTTAAGCAAAGCTGTATGACATGTATTAGCTGGCTAAGAAAGTTCTTTAATGGCTTAACCGCAACCTCAGTACTAACCTAGCTACTTATTTTGTTGAGATTTAGGTCAAAGATCAATTACATTTGTAATTATGTTATATATCACAAAAAGGTGATTCTGCAAGTGTCCAAGACGAACATATATCATTAGGAAAGTTCTTAAAAAAAAAAAAAAAGAAATAAAAAAGAAAGAAAAAGGGGGAAGAAAAAACAAGGGGAAAAAAAAACCTAAAAAAAAGAAGCCCAGAAAAATATACATTTAACTTGCAATAGAATTATTTCCCTCTTCTGCAGGAAAAATATTATGAGTGTAGTCATATGTCATATCTGCCACTACGCAACTACTATTTAACTACCAACATTTAACATCAAATGTTTTTTCATTCCTAGTGATTTTTTTGTTTTCACCTTTAATTCAATTCAAAGTTCTGAAGTTAATGGAAGAAACTGTGTTACTTTGTACAATAGAGAATCTAAAAATGCATTTGCCTTTTGTTCAACTTAACAATGTTAACTTTTAATTAAGAAAGTGTTCATTACATAGACTTGCACGAGTTCGTGAGAATTTGAACTTACTGAGATTTCCATACAAGAGCCTTTTTAACATAAAGATGGACTTGTACGTGGCGCTGAGTATGGAGTTCTGAAATCAGATTTCTACCTCCAATTTCACTTCTGATCTGTCATATGGACTTGGGCATGTCATTTCAGCTTCCCATGCCCTTAGCTAATCTTTAGCCTTTTACCTTCCCTCGCTATTTAGACTATTAACTCTCTGAGACAAGGGCTTTCATGTTACAGATAGGCATATGGTGTCTAGCACAGCTAAAATCCTGTTAGCCCTTGAGGCACTGCAATAGTATTAAATAATTTCATCTAACCATATGGAGTAAATAATTGTGAAACTGGATGAATAATCCTAATTATAAAGTGAGGAACATGGTCTCAATAATTTTACAGCAGCGTCTCACTAATTGTTATTTCCTTTATGACAGCTGCAGCAGGGAAAATCAGTAACTAGTAGAGATTCATGGTGAAAAGATGGAGATAAAGGGTAAGATTTCAAACTTCTGATTTCCAGTGCTTGCTCTGACACTTATCGCCTCCTCTCCAAGTTTCTGGCCTTGGGCTGGGAGCCTGGTAGTTCCGGTCTGTCTTTTGTCATTGTGTGGTTAAGATGACCATTGTCAGTTTTTCCAGGCAGCAACAGTCCAAGTGAATTCAAGCAGGAATTTGGTAAAGAACACTCTTTAAGCTTTAGGTCATGTTGGCTCCTTCCTCCTCAGAAGAGGACTCCTCACACTTTTCCCCTGCTCCATCATGAGGTCACTCCCACGGGAGACAGACCTCCATTAACTTCTCCAGTCTGAGTCCTTCCCATAGGCTGCAGTTCTTCATGAACTGCTCCCGTGTGAGTTGCTTCCATGGGGTGCATCCTTCAGGAACAGATTGCTCCAGTGTGGGTCTCCCACAGGGTCACAGCTCCTGCAGCAAACCTGCCACAGCTTGGGCTCCTGTCTCCATGGGCCACAGGTCCTGCTAAGAACCTGCTCCAGTGTGGGCTTCCCACAGGGTCACAGCCTCCTTTAAGCATCCCCCTGCTCCAGTGTGGGATCCTCTATGGGCTGCAGGTGGATATTGTCTCCACCATGGACCATCATGGGCTGCAGGGGCACAGCTCGCCTCACCATGGGCTGCACCATGGGCTACAGGGGAATCTCTCCTCTGATGCCTGCAGCATGTCCTCCTCCTTCAGCAACCTTGGTGTCTGCAGAGCTGTTTCTTTCACACATTCTCACTCCTCTCTCCCAGTTGCAGTTACTGTTGTGCAGCAGCTTTTTCCCCTTCTTAAATATGTTCTCCCAGAGGCACTATCTCTGTCACTGGTGGGCTTAGCCTTGGCCAGTGGCAGGTCTGTCTTGGAGCTGTCTGCACGGGCTCTATGGGACACAGGGTAAGCTTCTGATAGCTTCTCACAGAAGCTACTCCTGTAGACCCCTGCTACCAAAACCTTGCCATACAGACCCGATACACTGGTTTAGGATATTTTGAGGCTGTAATGAGAAACTATACAATAAGCCCTCATATCAGTAAAGATAGCAATGGATGGTGTTACTGAATGTCTTGTATACATACCAAAAGTTATACATATCTTAGGTAGTCACTTTAACTAACTATCTAGGTAAGCTAGATTTTCTTTACAATGGGTGGAGATGCGTAGTTATTTTTAGCATGTGACCCTTCAATTTATTTTGTTTACATTAGTATGAGACAATTGAACTATGCCTAGTCCAGTGAATCCTACCCTCACTTTTATAATTGCTTGTCTCATCTCTTTCCCCTTGTTGACCCATCCCAACAAAATATCAAAGAAAACATACCTGGACTTCTTTTAAGGCCATACATACCCAAGGATATGTATAAACAACAAGGCAAAGTACCAGCTTTCCTGTGATAAGCATCACAGTTTTTGTCAGGGGAGGGCAGAATGTGGAGGATTAAGGAAAGTAAACTGAATTGTTTTGCATATAAACAGCTATGTGTTTGGCTGGTGTGTTACAAAAAATATTGCTTCTGGGCTGTTTTATGTGCCAACTATTTGGGGAATTGTTCTTTGTTGCTGTTGGGTTTTATCCCTTTCCTCCCCTGTTTATGGATTATTGTAACTTGTATGATCCAGCTTTGAAGGGGTTGTGTGCAAGGATATTGTTTATTTATTTATTTGCTTATTAAGCTTCTTCTTTCTACCTTCTTTACCCCTTAGGATTGGGTAGGGAGTGTGATGGCAACTATTGTGTACAAAAAAAACCCAACCCTGGAGGACCCCCATAAAAGGTTGAGTGGCTTAATGAAATCCTTAGAATATAGTTCTTAGATATCTTTACATAGCAGCTATTGAGGGAGATGAAGAATCCATTCTGTCTGAAAAAAGGAATTTATCAGAACACAGGAAAAAACTAAAATAATTATTAGCAATTAATAATAGAAATAAAGAAAAGTATGTGGTCCTGACTGAAAAATAGAGAAGCATGAAAGACTGTACCTACACTGTCTCAGCAATTAGTTAACTTTGCTTCTTTCTTGTAATCCGATAGATAAAATTCCCTTGCTTTTTCAAAAATAAACTCAACATGGTTTTTTTTACTGCTTCTTTCCACAGTCTTTGTCCTGCCAGGGGAACTACACAGGAACTGATGTGTCTATTTCTATGCATTATGTATAGACTCTAAGGATGTACTTTCTTTGCTCACATGCAGATGTCTACAATGCAGATGTCTTCATCAAAGCTCATAATCTTAATAATCCTCTGTAATCCTTGGAGGAAAGTAGTCCATTTTAGGGGTGATTCCTTTTATCATAATGCAGTCATTAAAAATATATGAGAGTTCATATACAAGGTCTTTTTTTTCATTGTTCTTCCTTTTTCTTTCCTTTTTTTTGTTTGTTTGTTTTGTTTGTTTATTTGTTTGATTTGATAAGGGAACCTCAGATATACAGATATGGAATATTTAGCTAAAGACAGGTGTGATAAATCTCAACCTGGGCCATCCACAACCAGGATTATGAGTTTTACAATAAAGAGACGTAAAGTTAGGCACTGTGACTCACAGCTGCAAAATCCAAGTTAATTTTTTTGGATTTTATCTACTTGCTTTGCACTGACATCTGAATTTTGGAGACAGAATAGTCCTCAGTACTATTGCAGGAAGGAACACAGGAAGGATTCATTTGAATCAGAATAATTGTGCATAAAACAGTATAACTATAACATTTAGACTTACATAAATCTTCACTTTGCCAGTTCTCCTATAATTTAAGCATGAGATATGTATTTTCTGGTTTGCAAAAGAACTCAGCAATAAAAGCTGCTGGGCATCAGGCATGTGAAAACATCTAGCAAATTCTGGGTATGAGCTGGGTATTGTAGATGGCCATGTTTAAACAATAATTTGGATCCTTGATCCATTTGAGCTTAGCTATTGTAGTTTTCTGACAAAGTCTGAAGTAAACTCTCACTAAAGTATTTTTTACTGAAACAGTTTAAATATGTGCATACGTTATCAAAATGACAACAAAAACAACAACAAAATAAATTATTGATTTCTGCACAAATTAAGTTCTTTTCTAATTTTCACAGATAAAATTGAAACAATAAACTCAATGAGAACAACAAACTGGCTGATTAGCTTAATGATAATTTAATTTTACATTTAGTAATGTATATCTTTTTTTTTCTTCCTTTACTAATAAGATGCAGATTATAATCAACTTGATTTAAATCTTAAAAGTATAATATTGTTTCTTTTAACTGTTATGTAAAATCATGTGATGAAAGACCCATGTCATACTGTTAATAGCAGTGATCCAAACATAGCAGTGATTCTTTGCTTCACATGTTTTATCATGTGTGGCAAATGTCAGAGACTAAACCAGACCAAACCCTGGAAATCCAGTCTGAAAAGTAGATGTTCTCTAACCTTGAGTGTTAGCTTTCCACACAGGATAATAGTGATTGCATTGCAACTTTGTTACAGAATGGGCTGGTCTATGTCACCTGCAAAACCCAGAAAAACCTAAAGGCTGTTCTAACTTGCACCATTGTGATACGTTCTTCTAGATGAGGGAGGCAACTGGTATAAGAAAATATCAGCACATCCAAAATAGGGGCTACCTTTACCAACCTAGTACTAAAAAAGCCTGAGGCAAACTTGCCGAACTATAATTTTCTTTTTGAGCTCAAGCTCTAAAACTATTGCATGACGTAACATAGACTTTGAAATGGACTTTTTTTAAAGTATGTCACTCCAAACACCTTCCACTCATATTTAAATAGTTTTCCCATATTGGTATTTTCTTATATTTTGCTTTCTCTGGTTATCCCTACCAACAAAACACAATCTCTAAAATCCTTACTGAAAGCAAAATCAGTTACAGATTCAACACAGATTCATTTGAATATCTGAATAGATAAACTGTTTAGTCTTGTGATTGAGTCTGACAAAAGCCAAAGCAGTGCAGAAGAGAATTACCTTTATAGTGATATAGAAGATAGCATCCAACATTCCAAAATTCTTAGGTAGCATAATCTTCCCAGGTGTTCTTCTAACTTTATTTAATAGAAACTTAAAACAGAATCTTCACTATTCATCACATTATTTTCACTAAATTTCTCTGCTTTGTTCCACCAATTTCTATGGATTCTTAAGAAGCAGAAGTAGCAGACTTAATTTAACATCAAGGATGTTTTTAAAAGAGAAATACAGACACACACAAATTCAAACCTTAGGGTAACTTGGTAAAAGCTTCCTTTGATAGACAACCAGAAAGAATAAAAAGGATACAGATCTTAGCCTGATGTCACTGAATTTACTGAAGGATAGCTTGAGGGCATGGTAAATTTTGTTGATCAAGACCACAAGATACTCCACACTGAATACTGAGATGAAATGCTTTATAGGAATTTACAGCTAGATTCACCTCTGAACTGTAATGTTTGAGGTGACTTCTATCAAAAACTTTAACATAGTAAAATCCAGTTGGACCAGTCAACTTCTTGCCTCACTATTGGAATGTTTCAAATGTACTGCCAGCAGGACAAAAGCTACTTGGCCACCTACAGCTTTCTGTCAAGACTTTAAAAAGAAATACCAATTATGCTATAATAAGAAATCAGCTTGCCAAAACATTCCGAAAAGCAAGAGCTTCGAACTCACTGAAACTCTACTTAAGTTATTATATGCTTGAATGGCCCCTGGAATAACAGATAGCTGTGCAATTAATGCAAACCTTGTCAGCTTTCTCCACCTCCCTTGTCTCTGTACAGGCCAGTAATGAGGCTCCTTTAGACACAGAATGTGTGCAAAGCCCTGACAAACCACCTCAGTATGCAAAAAAACCTGAGAGGAACTGCAGGAAACATGACTGCAGATACAAATAATGTCAGCTCTCTCTATATTCACAATTTTGGCTTTTGGAATCAGCTTGCACTGAGGTGGAAAGATGTATGCTCAACTGTTGTATCTGTCTCAAAGGGAAATATTTTCAGTTTTGAGGAATAAAACAGTGAAGTCACAAGGGGAAAGCTTGCTCTTTTTCATGGACTAGCCACTTCCCTAGTAGGATCTATTCCGTGTCAGGTAGAATAATTACTGTCTGAACTTTCCTGTTCAGATGAGAAAGCATTTGCTGGTAAACCACTTTCTAATCAATTCTAAAAAAAGAAAATATAAATGAAGCACACCTGCTTTGTAAACTCACCAAATAAAACACAGTTCAGGACATTCTGAGAAACTTAGATTTGAATTACCCAGCTTTAGAACAGACTTGTTCTGCAGACTAATCATATGTTTTATTCACTCTCTTCTTGCACAGCTCCTTTTATAGAGCTCAGTTTTGCAAATTACTCGACTGTGCAATTGACCTCAGTTCTAGAAAATACTGTCTTTCTTAAATATTCTACCTTGGTCTTTTCAGTTTGAGGACATTATTCCCTATAATACCATCATTAACTACCTTAAATAGTTCCTCCAGCAATTTCATGTTATCAAGTATTTATAGACAGTTACCACCACCTTTATTTCCTAAAAGAGGTTCATATAGCTTCGTAGTTTCGTGGATTATGAAGCCAGAAGGGACCATTGTGAACATGTCATCTGACCTCCCTCATAACAGAAGTCATAGGACTTCCCTGAATTAAATCTGTTTGAACTAAAGCATGTCTCTTAAAATATTTTGATTTAAACATTTCTAGCATTAGAGAATCTACCAAAACCCTAAGTAAGTTGCTCCCTTGGTTAATTACCTTTCCTGTTAAAGGAAAAGTACGGCTTCTTTCTGATCTGAATTTCTGCAGCACTGAATCTAGGTAAACACAGCGCATTTCCATTACACATCTATGCAACCAAATAATAACATAAGAGGTGAGAGGGAGAGGTGTCCCAGTTTTGATTTATGGGTATTTTTCCAATTCATCTTGGCAAGACAGTCTTGTAGCTGTGCAAGGGGAAAACGGTATTCAGAAAGGCTAGATCCATTCTAAATATTTGTGTCTTCCTGATTCTGTGGCCGAAGCCATCTCAGTATTGCTGTGCTAAAAAAATACACTACTATTTTGAAGTTTCTTTGCTCTCAGGGGAAAAAGAGACAGAAGCACACATGACTATTTAATGCAAAATACAATATTTTAGCAGCCATAGAATCATAAAATCACAGAAAGGTTAGGGTTGGAAAGGACCTTAAGATCATCTAGTTGCAACCCCCTGCTATTGATAGGGACATCTTCCACTAGATTGAGTTGCTGAAAGCCCTGTCCAACCTCGTCTTGGACTCTTCCAGGGATGGAGCATTCACAACTTCCTTAGGCAGCTTGTTCCAGTGCCTCGCCACTCTCACAGTAAAGAACTTCTCCCTTATAACTAACCAAAATCTCCTCTTTTTATGTTTGAACCCACTACAGTCCCTGATGGAGTCCCTCTCTAGCATCCCTGTAGGCTCTTTACAGATGCTGAAAGGCTGCTATGAGGTCTCCATGCAGCTTCTCTTCTCCAGGCTGAACAACCCAAGTTTTCTCAGCTTGTCTTTGCATAGCAAGTGTTCTAGCCCCCTTATCATCCTCATGGTCCTCTTCTGGACTTACTCCAACAGTTCTATGTCCTTCTTATGTTGAGGACACCAGAACTGTACACAGTACTCCAAGCAGGGTCTCACCAGAGTAGAGTAGAGAGGCAGGATCACCTCCTCCAACCTACTGGTCAAGCTCCTTTAGATGCAGCCCAGGATATGGTTGGCTTCTGGGCTGTGAGCGAACACTGAAGCTGGCTCATGTTAAGTTCCTCACTGACCAACACCCCATGTCCTTCTCCACAGGGCTGCTCTGAATCTCTTCTCTGCCCAACCTGTACCTGTGCCTGGGATTGCCTAATCTAGGTGTAGGACCTTGACTTCGCTTTGTTGAACTTCATGAGGTTGGTATTGGCCACCTCTCAAGTGTACCAAGGTCCCTCTGGATGGCATCCATTCGCTCCAAGCGTATCAACTGAACCATACAGTGTAGCATCTTCAGCAAACTTGCTGGGGGTGCATCAATTCCACTGTCCATGTTGCCAACAAAGATATTGAATAGGATCAGTCCAAACACCGACCCAAATGTTCCAACACCACCCCAGTCTGAGTAGGGCAGCCAGAGGTTTCTGTTATGGCCTTCTCAGCACTGCCATATACACACTTTCAGCAAGCCACCCAACTTCCTTTGCATCAACTCACCTCCAGTCAGATTCACTAACCAGACAGATGTGCCTCAAAAAGGAATTCATATCCATGAAGTATTTAAAGAACTCTGAGTGAAAGATGTAGCGCGTTGTTATCATTGCAGATGGTAAAGTTTTCTCTCCTGTTTCTCACGCTTGTTGATCCAGTTTTCAATAGGTGTTTCCTGATTTCCTGTGTGCAAAAAGATCACAATGTGTCAAGAGCAATTTCTTGGTTTTTTTCTTATTTACAGCCCTTATCATTCCCCCTAGAAACACAGTACCTGCTTGTAATCATGTACCATTACCTATTGAGGAGTATCTGAGTGCTGTACGAATGGACTAAAAATAGAGATGCCATTACAGCTGTAACACAGAATGTCATATTCTGAAGTTATTTATGTTTGTTTTATGCAACCTAAGATCAGGATTTTCATCTGTTTCAGAACATCAGCTTGCTAAACACAAATCTTTCCTCGCCAAAAAAAGTCACTAACTATGTGAAGCTGTAATCTTGGGCAAACTGATATAAACAGAATGGAAATGAGCCCAGTGAAGATACAGGATCTGATATAAATGTAGCTGCATTAGAAATGAGAGATGTTAGCGAAGACATGCTCCTTGGTGAAACCAAATTCAACATTTTACTGTCTTCATTACTGAAATAAGGAAGAGTCTGGGGTCTTACCAGGAATATTTTAAAATGAAACAAACTTTTATTTAATCCATTAGACCACTTCAGACTGATTGCCTACGAGGACTCTGCAGGTTAAAGTGACTTTGTTGAGTATTTCCACAAAACCTGCATTTGCGGTTGAAAGCTCTCAGTCTCCTTTAAGGGAGTAACTAAGGCTGTGACTCATCTGCCTCAGCCTAACCTTCTGAGTCTGGATTTGAGATGGTCATCATCAGTTTCTTGACATCAATATAAGAAAATGGGCAATATCTGTATATCATTCATCCCATCCTCAGAAAGAAGCCTACATGTGTTGCCTCTGTTTATTAGTTTCAACTGATTATAAACAGATTTTCAAACAACTGGCTCAGACTTAGACATCATATTTTTATATATCTAGGGTTAGATTAGATTGAATCTTATATCCCTCTACATAATCTTTAACTAGGACTAGAGTAAGAGTTTCTCCAAATCAGAAGAAATTAAAGGCAAGTTCTGGTGTGTTCTATTTAATCTCCTAGTTTCATACTACTGATTTTCCCTGGGGGATAAAAAACAAACCAAAACAAAACAGCTATTCTTCACTTCAGTGTTAAACATTGGTGTGGTTTGTTCCTTTCAATTTAATGAATTATAAGTGTGTAAAATCATCCCCCTTTTCACTTGATTCATATGCATGTTGAAAGAAACTTACAGTCTGCATAAAAAGAGCTTTATGAGTTTTCTGTTATAATGACTGCATTTCATATAAAAAGAAAATGTGTAATGGACATGGATGAATTTCTAAAATTCATCATATACATTAGAGGTCTTAATTTTTTGTTATTGTTGTTGTTCTTTTATTATGAATCAGCATGCATTGTTATCATCTACTTTGAAAATCCAAATATGATGCTATTAAACAAAGCTAACTATTCATAGTTATTAACCTTATTCACAAACATTTCATTCTTATCCTTTTTCATTTGCAAATATTTTGTGACTAGCTCTAATTTATATCATTCTCTAAGAATATGTAATTAATTTTTCTCTTGAATACCTCCCTACATTCAGAATATTTACGAAGTGAGTTTGTTAAGTAGGTATATATTGTGTGACTGATCATTTTAATTTCTTACAATTAACATTCATCAACTAAACTAAGCTAATTGCAATAAAAGAAGAAACATATCAACAAATTATCCAACTATCAGTTTAAATTCAGATATTGATAAAAAATAAGGTTATCAATTTTGGAAGAAATGGAGGGTATTTTCCTTATAACTTCAGCATTGTCAGGGACTTTGTTAACACAAAACATAGATTTGTAATGTTGTTTCAGACTACATTTCATCATCTTCTGAGAGATTCAGATTTCAGCTTCATCACTTTTAGTGTCTGTACTAGACTCTTATGGAAGAATCTTTGCAGGAGGAATCTGCAAATAATACCCTATAGCCACACAGAATTATTTTGGATTGCATGGACGTGCTGAACACTATCTGAAAATGGCAAATCCAGGACTCTTGTGAAGTATCCCTGGGTTTCATAAACTATTCAGTCATTTTTGGATGTGAAATAGTAAAATATTTCCTCTGCTCAAGTTCTGAAACGTCATCTTTAAACAGAAGTTACTGATTTTACAGAGGTAACTGGGAAGTAAATGATTCTATCTTGGGGGAGAAAAAAAAACGAGTTTGAAAAAGACATTTCTTCTTTGGCAGGTACTGGGTGTGTTAGGTGTTGAGAATACCAACCTAGCTGTAGGAAAAGTTTTTGGTTTCCTCTCAAAATCAGCAATATTCAGCTTTACCAAGTCCCTTTGCAGGATATGCTCTTATTTCTAAGTCCCTTTTTTTAGCTGTGAAATAAATTTAGCTACCTCATGCCATGTCTTTACTTGCTGAGATAAATAGATATGGCACCCTCTTGCAATTTAAAAAATAAATTATTTTAATTTCTTGATTTTACATAGAGATTTCCCTCTTTTTTGGCTCTTCATCTGTTGAGTGTGACAATTAACCTTATATCCCAGAGAAATATGATGAGACAGGGATTTAAAACTCTTAGCCCACAAATCTCATGCCTTCCTTGTTAGTGCCAGATGCCCAAACAAGATTTGATATGTTCTTCCATCTCATCCAAGTGGATTTTGCCAGGACCTCAGGGGCAGGAAAGTCCAGATAGTATTTACAGGGAAGAATATGCATAAGAGGGGAGGGATGGCGAGGGTTAGAGTATATTTGTTTAAGCTCTAGGCCCTTTTAATTTCCAGGATTTTGTCTGCATGCTTTCCTGAACCTCTGCTCAGAAATTAGACTGCTCTGTTTAAATCTTATGCCCTGCTTTGGCTCTGAAGCTCTTTCAAAAGCTGGCAGCTTGAATGTGGCACAGCCATGCGGGCATATTTTAAAGTGTCAGATCTAATATGAAGCTTTTCAGTGTTGGAAAAGAAATGTAATTTGCTTTGAGGGCTGGACTTATTGTTGAGAAACATTATTGTAATCCAAATTCTCCATTAAATTCTCTCCCTCCCTCTTTCCTTCTGTTGTTCCTCTCTTTGTCTTTGTCTCTCCCACACATGAACTCATACACACTTGTACTCACAGGCATACTCATACTTTGTTCTTTTTCTCTCCCTGTCCTTCTTATACCAGAAAAAGAATAGAGGTTTGTGATTTCAGAAGAAACCAGCAGCTTGATTTAAATACATCATTAAAAAGGAAAAGATAGCAAATCTGAATTATTCTAGATATTATTTCATTATTTGCTAGCTCTCCAAAACAAATCAGCCCATTTTACTGCTTAAGCATAAGCCAGATTGTGCTAAAATATTGATCCAATATTCTAAATGCATGAAACTTTGCCTTTTGCACAAAACAAAATATTGATTATGTATACTGTTCCAGACTCTTATGTTGCCAGAAAATAAGATGAAAAATCATTAGTTTATAATGATAATTGAAGATAAAGGACAAGAGAAGGAGAAAAAGATAAAGGAAAATTCCCCTGTCGTCAAAATAATTTGTTTTTCAGCACTCTGGTTCTGTGATTTGTTCTTTCACTTCAGCATTTTGGGACCCTAAAGAGAAAGACGAGACTTAAAAAAGATGTGGCGCATTTCCACCAGCAGCATTACAGAATGCAGCTAGACATTTCCCCAAAGTTGTTACTCCAGCCACTGGCATGACATTCATTCAGCTCTGTCTTGTAATCACATACTGTGTCAGTGTTCAAACAGTAAGATCTTTAATACGTCTGTCTGCTTAGCTCCAAGACCTCATATAAGGGACTTCCAATGCAATGCGATTGATGAACAGCTGGTGGCAGGAGGATCGTATTTTTCAAATGAGTCTCTAATGATCTGCATTTCAGATGAGTTTAGATGTCATATCAACAGCTGTAGAGTGGACCGTACCCAGCGACGATCACTAATCACATAGTTCCTTATCCCGATCGTGTGGTGTAGGAATATATATGTACATGTACATACACACATATATATATGTATTTCTCTATAATTGCTTGGTTTGTTAATACCAAGGTAACACACTCTTTTTTCAGTATATTGTTTGGCACAAAGTTGGCACCTTCACCTATTATCATGGAGAAAAGCCAGACAAGTAAAAATTCCATTCTCTTAGGTCGGATATGTTTTTGAATGCCAAGATAAAAAAAAATTTTGCTTCAAAGAACTCAGTGACTACTGAACCCTTAAGAAAGCAAAAAGAAACATCAGCCCTGAGCCCATGATTGTTTCACCAGCTTTGTTCTTGCTTTACTTTCAACAAATAACTGTAACTGCAGATCTAAGTGTAAGGCTGGACATTGTTATTGTTTCAGGTAATCACTCATGAAAATAAATAGGTAATCAGCTTTCCAAAATGGGGGATTCGGTTAAATGTGTTGAAGTTCTTTTTTCTCTAAAAGTTAAATTAATTCTGTTTAGTATGATTATAATGTTTTAATCAGGCTATGTTCTTGTTCCTTTTTTAATTGTCATTCTTTTCTTATAACTATAAAACAAACTCCGGGTGTTTTAAGTCTGTCTTAAGGCTTCAAAATTGTTATACTGTTTTTATTAATTACTGATTTTTACTAATCATACAATTAACATTCACTAATCAATGCATATTTTAAATCTGTGACAACAAGGTTTTTTTCAAGTGTAAATTTAATTCTCAGAGAAAATCAGAAGCACTGAAAAGAAAACTGTAAATCAGTTTGTCTATAGATAATAGTTGTAAGAAAAACATCTTATTAGCAACATCTGTCTTGGTGAAGTTTAATAACAAATTCAGCACCCATGGATGCTGACACTTTATAGTTTGTTAATGAGAGAAGAAATTATAATTTATCTGTATTTCAAATTGTCATCAGGTATCTTCTTGAACGATCAATGCATTTTAATACTTCTTCCCAAGGAGAAATGCATTTGTCTTCCAAGCATATGACAATTAGCTAGGAAATCTATGAGATAAGGTCATATTGGGGTTTTGGTACATTTTGCTTGTACTTTCTCTCCTTATTTACATATCAGTATATACATACACACACAGATTTCTTCTGTATGTTTATGTGTGATACATGTATATGTATACATATTTATGTATATGTATTTAGATACACATGGGTAGAGCAAATCTGTGCCAGAAATAACCATTATAGTCTGAGTATTGCTAAGAATAAAGGTATCACACCATATAATTTCTATTTTCTATCTCCATATGCATATCTGTGCACATTTGCATGTGCTCATGTGTGTGTAAACACGAATCTGGTTAGAGCTGTCTTTGTTCACTCTCGCTTATGGCTGAATTGTATGGGTCCTAGAGTAAAAAAAGCAGTGACTAGTCCAGTGGGCTACTCATGGCCCTTGATGTTGAACATCAGTAGGATTCTCTTGAAAAACAAAGAACAGAAAACCATATTCCTCCATTTTCATGCAGCCAAGAGCTTGTTCTTTGTTTTTAAACAAATACTTTCAGGTTTGGATTTTTTTCACCTTGCCCTTACTATTCTCTCTACATTATCTGCACTCTGCTTAGAACATCATGTGTAAATTTTAGCCAGTGTTGTGACTAAATGTACCACAAAAATCATACTCCTATCTAAACAGACATCTTTTATCTCTGGACCAAATTCCTCATCAAACACTGATTAGAATAGTTTCCCATTTTAGCTGTACCTATGTACACTAGCTGTATATCGGTTTCTTGTATTGACGTTACCATATTATGAAGGTATAAATGTGTATGTAATATTGTATAGAAATAGTTTTTTGAAAACGGAGAAACTGATTTGTATCCAACTTTTCAAACTCAATTGCAGATTTGTATCTAAAAGCCATACATGAAAGTTAAATAATACAGTAAAAGTAATATTTATTATTCTAAATTACACCAATTTTCAAAATTATTCTAAATTACACCATCTTACCATCTTGGGTAAGCTTTGGGTTTGACATGCAGTCTTTTTACCAAAGAGAACGTATTCTGACCTTGACTTTAAAACTACCATTAAGTGATTATTCCTAAGCTTTTACAAAGATTTCTCTGTTAAAAGGACGATCACAAATATTTATGGGTTTTGAAGGCTGCAAATAAAAACATTGTCATTTTCACATTTTAACAGATAGACTTGGGATAAGAAAGGCTTGGAAATAGCTTCTGTAAAAATAAAAGTGTTTCGTCTCTTCCCATCCCTGTCCCATTTGAGAATAAGTAGCAACAAAAAATGTTTCTTAACACCCAATTGTGTACTAATGCTGGCAGAAGTATGTGTCTTCTGTGGATTTATGGTGAGAAATGTCAATATCAAAGTGTTTGTGACAGCTCTTATCTCTGCTCTGTTGGGTTGCACGTGTATTAAAAGCTGAAAGCTGACTTGCTTTTTCTTATTTTATGTCTGGTTTTGTGGCTCAGACTACTCAACCATCTCAGCAAGGTCACACGGACACATGATGGATGTTATAAATGGAATCATAAAAGTTTGGCCACTTACCTGGAATGAACCAACACAATTGCAGACTATTTAAAAAAACACACAGTAAAAGTAGAATCCATGAGAATAGCAACACTAGTTCAGATCAGGGATTCTTCTTGCTTATATTGCTTCTTCAATGCTGACCACAAAAGATGCCTAGGGAAATGCAAAAGGAGGGAAAGCTAGCAATAATATATTGTATTATCAAACTGCATAGAAGGTGCCACTACCCTGAGGAATATTTGTGAAAATGGGTAATCCTATGTAAGGGTTAAATTCAGCCTGCAATTTAGACCATCATTCATTACCTTACAGTGAATGCAAAGGTAACATATTCTGGAAAATAAAACCAATTAATCAAAATAAAAATTTCTTTGAAAACATTTCTGACCAATGCCACCAGTGAATCTGATCTTCTGCACACCCTAAGAAATAATACTTTAAAAGAGACTCTTATGCAACTTCAGATACAAAACAGATTCAAAATATGCCATCCTAAATCACAGTTCTGGTAATAATTCAGGAATCTAAAGCACTGTTTGAAGATATAGATGTGTGTGACTGCTTCTCTGTACATGCACAGATGTCAGCTACTATCAGAAGCAACAGCTTCTGGTGATTGTGAACTGAGAAGGGGTGACATCCATGTGGTCCTGCGTTGTCACCAAGTATCAATTAAAACAGTAAAAGTAATTTCCATTTCTACAGCCTTTTCATGTGAAGACCTTTGCAAGCTTGAATTCATTCACCTGTACAACAGGTCTGTGAGGATTCTGTGTAATAACAAGTCTGGATCAAGCTCTGTCAATGTCATCATTCTCCCTCTTCATCTATTTCTATATATTGTTGTTGATGCCTAATTTAAAGTGTGGTTCTGCACCACTTACTTTAACTGAGTAATATTATTCATACAGATATTCATCTTAGGGTAACATCTGTGTCTGGGAGGCACTGAGCTTCTGTTCTGGAGAGCTAAACTGGCTTCCCTGGTGCAGAAACCTCATCTAAAGCTTGTATGCCTTTGAACCCCACCAGACAAGCACAGGTAAAACAGCTCCCTTCTGCTTTAACTGTGAAGTACTTATGTTGAGATCTTGTTTACATTTATAGTCTTCTGACATCTACCTGGGAACACTGTGTGGTACCTAAATATAGAAAATGTAAGTAACACTACAGAACTGATATCATTGTCATTTTTTCAAGAGATTTTTCATTGTAATTTGTCATAAACTATTATGTAAAACGATAAGCCATATCTGTTACATTAAAATAAAGGTGATGTTTTCAACGTTGTTTTGCTGTTATGCAACAATCAGGGCTTATTTATTACTCAGTGGTCTGAGTGGGGCTTGTATCCCACTCATTAGTACCACTTCATCCCCCGCATCCACTGACTTCCTAGCTTCCTCCACTCTGTCTTCCTTAATTTAGGACAAGGATGTGCTCATGCCTGACAGCAGCACAGTTCTATAGATTTTTAAGGCTGAAAAGGATGATTCTACTATTCATTATCAGACAACTAGGATTTCATTTAGGATAGTGCTTCCTGAGCTAGTACTTCCTAAAGATTCTAACTTTCAAAAAACATGCAAACATACAAAAATCAAAGTAAGTTTCTGGAAAAAAGACATTTGGAATCTGCACTGCTAGAATACAACTTCAGTTCATTTATTTTAAAAGATCTACAGTCCTTCCACCATCTAAACAACTTCCAGGGGCAAAGTTTTATCACAAGAACAAAAGGAATTAAATCAGAAAACCAATATTATTAGTAGAGGCTGTGTGCAACTAAAATCCTCTGCTTGATAAGGATGTGCTCTTTTCTTTGAACAGATTGCAGCAGTTTGAGGTAGAAACTGCTGTCCTTTAGTTCTCACAATTTAGAACATTAAGTAAAAAAAAAAAAAAAAAATTAAGAAAATTACTCCTTTGCATTAGCTATCTGTGAACTCCTCCCCAGGTGTCTTTGAGTAGGATTTACATAAGTAAATCAGCAGGCCTGGATTTTTGTGTGTAGAAGGGAGAGTACCATTAAGCCAGTGCACCATTTCCAAATTCTGCCTAAACAAGGCTTGTGCTTAGCACAAGTAGATCAGCTTTTACATAAGATCAGTAACTAAAGACATAGGATGGCTTCTGCCTGCTCACATCCTCACTGGCGCATTAGTCTGTGATGTTCACATAACGTTGATGCATGAGAATGAAGGGTCGTCTGATTGCTCATGCCCACCTGCACAGACTTTATGCCAGTTGAATGACTGTATGTCTGATCCTTCTTTCCAGTGGTCCCTTTTTTTGTGGATGTCAATGCTATGGCAAGAAATGCTAATTTCTAAGGACCCTGTCTTGCACTGTATGAGCAAGTTATTTATGTTGTATATAATTTGAGTGGTTCTGGCCATCAAGCAGGTAAATCTATACAAAGGTTCATCTAAAATAGTTTTTTCTTGATGAGTTACCTCAAGTTAAATCCCACAATTATAGAAAAGAAAATATTAAAAAATCTTAATTTACTGTTTTTTCCACGAAACACCTTCCCTCAAAGGACTTGTTTCCTTTTTTCCAACAATAAGGGGAATTGTGGTAGCTAAAATCCACCTACGTAGTTTTGTGGCAAGTGTTGGTTTCTCCTGAGTGACTATTCTATGGGTATGTAAAAGCACATATATTCCTTCAATACTGATGGCTTTAGTGCATCTACCTCAGGAAATGTAAAGAATGAATTAACATTTGCAAGGTATTATGATATGAAGATCACAAGATAAATGCTAAAATCACGTTATTTTTATTAGTCACGGCATTGCTCACTGAGTCATACCACATTTCTGATGGGATTAAATGACACATCAGAAGTAGATGGTTAAATACTATAAAAAAAATAGAGTGCAATAACACCATAATAATGGACCGTACAGTCTTTTTTCTGTATTTGTGGAGAATCAGAAAAATACAGCAATTAAAAAAACCCCAAAATTTGGCAAATCTGTATACTTGTTTTCCTTTCCTTTTTCCTTGCCTTGCCTTGCCTTCCCTTGCCATGCCTTGCCCTCCCTTCTTAACACTTCAGCAGTATATGTATCAAAGGTGTATCTCACATTTGTCACCCCTTCCATGCTCACACACATACAAAACTCCCGCACATGAAAAAATAAATAGACTTGCTTATATGAAAAGTGTTCAAGGAAAAGACTGTGCTTGCCTGAAGCAGAGGCCAGATGCTTTGACTTCCAGCTTTCTTCCATCAAAGCTGTGCAGTTTCGAAATTAAAATCTGCAGCAATAATGAAACATATTAAAATGCATGCAAAGTCTTGAGGGCTTATAATATGCTAAAAACTGGCAATGCATGTTTACATCCATATATCAACTTGGATGTGCTGAAAAGATTTAAAGTGTAAAATATGCAAATATGTGTCATATTGTCACACTTGGTCTCCCTAATGGAACTCCCTTTCATCTCAACTCTCCTTAATTTCATGAATATTGCATGCCCCTCACACCTTTTACTCCTGCTGTTGCTAGGCTGAGAAGATTATGAAAATATGTTAATAGTAACTTTCATCAAATAAAAGTTGCAATATTCTAAATAATAAAAAATATCTCTTAAAATACAAATGGTTGATGTTTTTTAAGCTATTTTATTTTCCACTGGAAACTCAGAGAACTACTTGCCAATTAAATTAATAAGGAAATAGTTGAGAAATGATAAAACCTTTGCATGTAAATAGGTGAATCCAGAAAATACTTATGTGCATGTGTGCACACGTGTAACTCTGCACATAAATGTGGTAAACATTTTGGGTAGGTCTATCTGGAAAAAGAACCTGGGGAGGATTTAGGTTTAGCCATACTTTTGTCTAGGCACTAGACTCCTTTCTTATTTTCTAAAATTTATGAGGCCTTCTAAGAAAGTAAAATAATTTTAGATAGTCAATTCTACTAAAGTTTTCAAAAACTAGCACTTCTTTGATAAACAGAGATCTTTGGATGTTTGGGGCCAAACAGTTAGAGTTATAATATGTATTTTTAAAAGGATTTTTTTTTTAAATTCCCCACTATATAATTTTAAATTTTATGCATTATTTCAAGTAGACTGTCATTTTTTTCTTGCATTTGAAGAGTGGGGAAGAAGAGAGAGAAAAGGAGATGAAGAGGAAGGGAAGGGAAGGGAAGGGAAGGGAAGGGAAGGGGAATATAATTTTAAATTTTATGCATTATTTCAAGTAGACTGTCATTTTTTTCTTGCATTTGAAGAGTGGGGAAGAAAGGGAAGGGAAGGGAAGGGAAGGGAAGGGAAGGGAAGGGAAGGGAAGGGAAGGGAAGGGAAAAGACTTTTAGCAAAATCACAGAATGGCTTAAACAACTGTGTACTATCTGGAGGAGTAGGGTGACATTAGAGACACACAGGGAGTGCCTTCCCACAGAGGCATAATTCTCACATGAAATGGTCTTTTTTTTTAAAGAAGAAATTGCACCTCCACCTCAGTTCATGTGTCTAGAAATTAGGGCAAACTCTGACAGAAAAACAGGTAAAGGTTTAATAGTATCACACAGCTTTCAGAAACATCTCCCTACTTCACCACAGCACTACCATGGTTGCTGTCGACAGATGGCATGATGAAACCTCTCTGTAATAATCATGCAACTTTCTAAAACTGTTCCTTTTATTATCTGTCCCAAGCTCATCTATTTTTAACTGCTGAGATTTATTATAAATGGAATAGCACAGCTTATAAGGTCGGGTAACCCTTGATTACAGCTACTGTAAATCAACCTAGATTCATTTTAATGAGACACATCATTCTTTTTTTTTTTTTTTTATCATTTTAAAGAGTTTCTCAAAGAACAAACTTTTTCATTGATTGGTGCGTGATCAATTTTGGTTTCTTCTTCCCACAGATTTCAATCACTGTATTTTAATTTCTTATTTCATGAAACTCTGAGTTTTAGTTTAGTTTTGCTCCCTTTTTAAAATTTTTTTTTAATTTATTTATTTTTTTAGGAGAACTGCTTGAAATCCAAATAAAGCTGTGGCTGTTAAAATTAAAACTTTACATTTAACAACAGTATACATCCTTCTGAGAGCTCTGTAATTCTCCTGCAGGTTTGGAATGTACAGGTTAGCTTCTATATATAAAGCCATGTGGATTAGATGCTGAAAGCATTTTAAGAACTTCTGTTGCACTTTAAATGGTATTTACTCTGTATCAATTCATAAAATTCCCACCTAACACTACGTTAAGTATCTTACACTATAGACATTAGTTGAATGAGTGTTCCCAAAGACAGTCCAAGCACGCTACATATAACTCATTACTGGGCTCTGACAAAAGACCAGAGGTTCAGACTGTCACAATATTTGTTCTTAAATTCCTTGGAAAAGATTCATATATCATTATCCAGCAGGGATTCAGTTGTGATACTGCTTACTGGAAAAACACAGCTGGACATGGACTTAATCCCAGGACCCACATTCAGACAATCTTTATTACTGACGGTTAGGACTATGTCTCCTTGTTCAAGCTGTGTTTGGTCCTATATATCCTACAGTTTTGACTAAAAAACGGGCCTCTCTCGAATGAAGCGATGAAGATTAGCCTCTCTCCTCTCCCTCGCTGATCTACCATTTGGCATCCATCTTTTTGAGCGTTGGCACTGCCAGATTGAATCTTCATGTCTTACTGTGACTGCCAGCCATTTCTGATGTTCTAGTTGAATGCAAACTACTGACACAGTAAGCAAAATTGCCTACCTCTTTCTCTCTCCATTAATACCATCTTCTGTTTATCTGTATGCAGCAAATTCTACATTTGAAAATAGGTGTGATCAGATGGTATGTGTATGCCTTTAAGAGACTTTATTTCCTAGCAAGGCTTTCTGAAGAGTCTATTTCTTTTAATTTTTCATAAAGTGTAGCTTATGAAAAATTTAAATGAAATCATTTAGTAGTGATTGCTCCATAAACACAACATGAACTCCTTTAAAATTCCAATTATATAGGAGCTCACCTTTTTAAGTGGTTCTGAATGAGAATAGATAAGTGCAACCACAGTCTTTTCAGATGGACTGGATGTAAAACCAAGGGCTTGACCTTTTTTGGCCATTAGAAATCTATGGATTTTTTTCACCTCATGCAAGTACAGAGTGGGTAGCCAGATGATCTGGCTAACTTCCAAACAGAATAATTACATTCTAGTTACTTAAAATGCTCCCTTCAGCTTCAGTTGCAGTCAGTATTCTTCTTCACTTCCTCCCTTCCGACGATGTGCTTTGCTGCTGCCCACTGTTAAAGAGCTGCCACCTTCCATCCCAGAGTTAGTGGCATTTTACTGGTTGTTAAAATAGTAATAGACTAGCATTTAGACCCTTAGAGTAGGATATAAGAGAGAAGTTCACTACTTTAAGGACTTCTAATGGACATATATTAAGGTATGGTATCACAGTCACTGTGAGGTGTATGTACAGATGTGTACATTAAGATGGTTCCAACAGAGTCAATAAAGTTGTGTTAATTTATACCCTTTAGCAGACAATTTCAAATTAATGTGTAGATTCAGAAATGTGGGGTAGATCCTGATCTTTATGAAACACAAGCTGGGACCAGTTCCATTGAGGTAAACCAGCTTAATAGACAGTAAATATGATCAAAACTAGACCCTTTGACTTTACTGCCTTCAGGGAGAAGACTCTTCTACTGAACTTTAGGCATGCACTTAACTGTTATTTTCTGAAAGGAGAAACTTGCTCGAATACAGAAGCTATTTCAAATCTTGTGTGAGAGCCAAACCCATTTTAATAGCATTGAACATCTCAAATAAGAAGTGATGTGTTTTTAAACACAAACTCATGGCAAAGTTTCAACTTAAATATTTCTGAATTTGAACACAAATCCATGCTTTCTATTGGTCTGGCAGTGTACTCAGAAGCACATCCTTTATCATGCTTTTTGAGTGCATTCTGTGTTCCAGAGAATAATTGCCTTTTTACTAACATGTATATAAAGAGAAAATGCTTGTCAGAATTTTTGTACTAAACCAAACAAAAAGGAGATAAATAATGTCAGCTCAGATTTAGCAAACATACTTGCAAAGACATTTTTCTATTATTCAGCAAGACTGATTTTTAACACATATTTCCTGCTGTAGGATAAGCTTGCTACCTCTTGCTTCTCATGGACCAGGGAGAATAATTCATTCCTCCTCCCTTACATATTTGTAGAGAGATATTTTACGTCTCCCCTCAATCTCCTTTTTGCCAGAGTGAACATGACCAGCTCTGTTAACCTTTCCTTAAACTGGCACCATTATTTTCTGGTCCTTTTTATGATTCTCTTGCTCTTCTCTGAATACTTTACAACCATCTTTTTCTTTTTGAAATACAGTGCACAATATTCCAGGGTGGCTTTGGTTTCCTAGAAAAGAGAGAGGGGAAAAGAGAGAGAAAGATAGGGATATGTCAACATTTACAGGTTCAAAAGTGAGGTTCATTGCAATTTAACTGCATATGCTCAAGTTCAGGACTTACTGTTTATGAAAATTGAATAGATATGATTGAAATCAGCATAGTGGCAACTGGCAATGATGATGCAAGTGGATTCAGTATATGCAGATATATTTTAACTATGTCACCTTTTTTCACTACCCAATCTATACAATGTTTCTATTAAGGCATGTGAAGTTTTGTTTTAACAGTTTTTGATCAAACAAACACATTTTGATCAAACAAGTCTCATGTTCATCTTCCTGGGACCATTTCCTCCATCATGTGAGAAAGTTCATGAATGTTCCCAGGTCAATATAATATCCAAGACAATATTGTAGTGGAAGTGTTATTTCCCTTGTATCCTCCCAATGACTTGTTGGTGTGCTACCTCATACACAGTCTTCCCTGAACATGTGTATTGATAACGTAGTTAATGCTTTTACGTCTTACTTCTCTTAAAAAATTTCTTTTAATTCATTTCATGTCATTCCTCCACATGCTAATACTGTATTGTATTTTCTTTGCAACTATGGTCCTTGGAAGATATTATCTCTGGAGAAAGTTAATGCGTTCTGTTCCCCAAGTTTCTAGCTAAAGCACAGGACCTTAGGGAAGCTGTCTGTGAACTTCACGCTCTTTGACAGCAAGTGTCAGGCACAGTCGAGTTGGGTCCATAATTCTAGGCACAGATTAGATAATTGTGTGGGCAAATGTCAAACGGTAACTGTGTGTGTACATAATTATTCAATCTGAACATGTTACCCTCTTAATGCTTGCAAATTAGGCATGCAACTTTATCTACAAGTTAGTTGAATATGTTTTCACACTCATCTAGCTAAGAAGTCAGACATCCAAACTGTAGTAATTATACTATTGCTATGATTATGCTCTCTCTTGCAAGAGTCTAGATTGCACATTTTCATTCCATGGCAATTCTCATAAACTGTATGAAAGTCTTTAAAGTTTGAGCAGAATCAGGTGCTGTGTCTATAATTTCTTTGTACTTTAGATGCACTATGAAAATAGCAAATGGAATCCTGTTTAAGATGTGTTCGAAACTATCATCTGTTGAACTATTTGCTTATTTCTGTATTGTCTGGTCTAAGCCAGAAGAAAATTAAAATATATATTCATGCTATGTGCTGAGCTTTAAGTTATTAAACCCCCCCAAATCAATGTATTCATAATTTTTTCTTTGCTTTCTGTAATCCTCTCTGCTGGACCTATGAAAATAGACTAGAATATTTCAGTTTCTGTTTACACTTGTAATCCTTTTCTCATTCTCATTCAGAAGACTCATAGAGATGCTGATGGAAAGCCTATCGAAGTTCACAGAAAGATTTACTTTGACACTAGCGATGGCTGGATCAGGACATAAGTTCCCCCGACTATTAGGGATTCATTCTCCTTTTCCTGAAAGACATAAAAAAGAGTTTTGTATTTGCTTTTGGGACAGACAAGAGGATTCCAATGCATTTAAGATCTGATACTAATTAACATAGTTAAAAAAGAAGACAGAATTACAGATCTACAGTTTCAGTGATATGCTTCCTTGCAACTCAAGGATATAACTGCCATTCGGACATTCCTGATGAGTTCTCAAAAACAGTTGCTAAAGGTTCCCTTATCCTTCTTCTGGCAGACACTTTAACAGTGTAGATTAAATTTCATCAAGCCTTGCTGATCTGACATCGTTCCGGTTATCCCAATATTCTTTAACCTGAGCTATCCTAATTCTGCCTTGTGACCTCTTTCTTCCCTTGTTAACTATCACTGCCTTTTCAGTGAAAGCTAAAGCAACACACCCATTCAACATTTCAGCCTTTTTCTTATCATCTATTATCTGCTTCTTCCCCCTCTTCTAAGTAGCAGACTTAACATTTTCTTTTGTCCACCCTTCATTTCTTTGACTCTTCGAAAACTTTTCCTTGATCCATTTTACATCCTCAGCTAATAGTACCTCATTTTGTGCCTTTAACTTTCTGACTTCTGCTCTTACACATCCTTACTTTTCTCTTATAAGGGACCCTATATAAGAGACTGTGAACCAATTTCCACTATGCTGTTTCACATTTGAATGGAATGTTAAATATTTGAACATCAAAGTTCTTCTTGTGGTTGTTAAATCAGTATTAAGTGATAGCCGGAGTGAGTATTCAGGGAATAGAAGGGTCCTCTGACTTACGGTCTCAGGTAAATTGCATTGGGACCTAAAATCTTTTAAAAATGGAGATATTGTACTTAATTGAAGATTTTCTTACTTTTCTGTTTCTCTTTCATTTTCTCTTCAGACAGCTTTAGTGATAGCTTTTCTGCTCGTTGATAAAAAACAATTTAAAAAAAAGTCATTTTGATTTATTTTTCTGTTAAAACAATGTGGTTGACAACAACATACAAATAAATAAACTGATATATTTTTATTCTCTCAAGTTTTAATTGGATTTTTAAAGCTTATGTTGAGATACCAGAAACTTCAATAATTGATAAGAAATGTAATTTGGAGAGGTTTTGGTTGCCAAAAATTGTGATTTCCACTTCAGAGGGAGAAAAAAAATGTGTGCTATTTTAAGGCTAGACTGACAGGTTTAAAATTACAATATTTTTCTGCAAAACACCATTACCTAATAAAAAGAAAACAGAAATCAGAAACAAACAGTTCCACATAATTACAGTTCCACATAATTGTACAAAGAAGAAGTAAATTTCTCTTCAAAGACTTGATTTGCAGGCCTTTGAAAATCAAAAGCAGTGAGTGCCACAGCCTTTTCCTTTCACACTACAAGCTATATTACCTTTTGGTTAGTAATGACTTGACCTGAGCCAATGATATCAGCATTTGCTTGTTATATTTCCACACCTCCACACTCAAACATGGAGGTGTAGATGCTGGGGAGCAGAGGATCATTTCCTCCTGCTATAGTAATGAACATCAACTTTTTTGCACCAATCTTTTGTGTTTTGACATATCCCTACTAGTAAAATTCAGTTTATGTTTTCTGGTGGTTATCGGGTTGGAAGGAGTAAAAGGCACTCATCTGTTTATCAATATACACTGCTTACCACCACGTCTCTCCTCTGAACACCCTAACCAACAGAGAGGGACACCATAGTGGAAACCTTTAAGTGTGGGGCTTTGTGCCTGCACATCAAGGAACGTAAGCTTTTTTTGGTTGCATGGGTGCTGAGCTAACGTACTGAATTGTTTCCTTCCATTACACTAGATCTAGAAGTTTTTAGAGAAGTTTCTCACAAAAGACCAACAAATGAAGGAGGCAGTTTATACTGCCTCAAATGAGGCAGTGTCAAGTAAGGGCATCGTTGTCACGTCTGGGTTGGTATGAACTTTGTACCAGATTTGTTTAATTGTCTAAGGCTATAAATAGTTGACTAACAATGCCTGAAAGTGTCTGAGCAGGTTAAGAATTAAATCTCTCCTAAAATAAATTCATCTAAAAATCTATCAAAGTTTCTAATGGATTTTTTAATCAATATGATACCAATTATGTTTACATTACCATACACAGTAAAAGGGGAGCATTTACTTCTTGGGAAGTCAGCATAAGGAACATAGCATCCCAAAAGATATTTACAGGAGAGTAAAGTGGATAATGGTTTTTATTCACAGATGTACAAGTCAGAAACTAACTGCCTTTTCTCATATAAGTTCCAAATTTTTTAAGTTAAAACCAACCCTCACCACTACACTATATCTTCTTTGTTACATTTGTCTCTCTATATAAATCTATCTGCTTGACTTCATAAGTTAATCTGGTTTTGCTTGAATGTTCAGAACAGGGCTGAGTTTCAGGTTGAAGGGAAGAAGAAAACACCTCTCAAGGAAAGAGTTACAATATTGCAGGTGCCACAGCTCTGTTTTACTTTACATTGTCTTTCTTACCCCCTCAGTTTTCCACCTCTAGATCTATTTTTACTTTATTTTTGTTTATCTCTCAGCCAGCAAAAGAATTGACGAGACTAAGGATTTCCCCTCAGCAATGGCTACAGTTCTGCTGTGCTTGTCAAATTTTGTATGACCACTAATTATTGCCAAAGGGGGTTTATTTTTTTTTTTTGCTGTACAATTTATTGGTGTCAGTTGAAAGCTCATACTCTGCTTCATAGAGTTAAAGCAACATATTTCAAACAAAACATTTGCAAGATTTTGTTTTTTCATTAAAGATGAGCAAGAGATAGAGGGGTAAGATAGATGACCTGGATGTCATTAAAAAATAAAAATAAATTAAAAATCACTACTGCCAGGAAAAATAATTACTCTGTTTAACCTTATGTTTTCTTAGAACTGCTCTTCCTGAGTCCTTCAGATAGAAGGGAGAGAAATCCATAACATAAATATAATATGTAATACGAAAAACTGCAGGGAGCTCATGGATTAAGCTAGCAATAATTCTATGGAAAATTTTGGGCCTAGCACTTCAGATCATTCTTTACAGGAAAGAGAACAGAGATGATATTTGGAAGATTTGAGTATGGTTATAATTGTTGCCTGTTCTGCTTAGGTATTATCCCCTCTGTATCCTATAAAACGAAAAAATCATACTGGCATCTTCTGTAAGGTGATTGGAAGCAATGGTGATTTAGAAGACCAAGAAAAGTAGGAAATGTGTAACAAATGTATGTGTGGTGAACTTCAGGCTCAGTAAAAGAAAATACTGCTCCAATATTAATGCAATTCTGACTGCCAGAATCTATTGCTTCTTCTATCTAACTATGTATTTAATTTATCTATTTTCATATAAGCTTCATTCATTCTCCAGGATTTAGTTTTGCTATTAAACTTCTTTACTGACTGGACTGAGACTGCAAAAACCTCAGTGATCTATAGGTCACTGCTTAACATCACTTGTCAGTATGTAACAAATGCTGGATCAGACACCCTTTGGTAACTCTGACTTGGTAATAAACATACAGAAATTACTCAAGATTAACATAACTTTATATAAACACCAAGAAGGATCTTGGTTACACATTCTGCCTATGGACACGGTTTTAGCAAAGGATGGACTTAACGGTCCAGTTGCTGGTTAAGTTATCAACATGTTGCTGTTTGCTCTGCTTTGTCGGTGGGTAGTTATGGGTGAGAAAGCAAATATATGTGTATACTGTTTTGTGTACAAACAGTAGACACAGCCTCTTCCACTCTGTCAAGAAGTGAAAGTTGGTGCAATCACCTTTAGACAAAAGAATTAGTGACTACTCTTCTCAGATCAATTACAGAACCCTTTACAGAACCTGCATCTTGTTATTGTGCATATTTTTAGATGACATGGAGATTTATTTTTTTTTTTGTGATTAAAGCTCACTCACTGTTTTATTTTTCCTAGATTTACTTTGAATTTAACTTGTGAGGGAGTGTGAATAAAAAATAGTCAAATCAAAACTGCTAGCTGGCAGATTACATGTGTTGAAGTCTTAAGTCAGCCCAGGTTTGGAAACTGTAGTAGAACTTGGTGCCTTGCCACAAAAAGTAGACTCAGAAGAGCTTTTACAGAAATTCCTCCAGATCTTTAATATTTTTATATTTTTATTTCTTGTGGTTTCTACTGTGGTTTATCTACTGCTTTGAATGCTTTCAAGATTAGTAGTCTGGTGCCAACTGGCGTTATTTCTCTTTTCATAGTCCCTTGTCCTGCTTAGTTTAATTATTTGCTCCCCAACCACTCTCCGTATTAACCCACATAAACCTCATGTCTATATCTTGGTTTTGTTCATTTAGACTATACAGTTACACAATTGTCTTTTTGGGGTGGGGTTTGTTTTTGGTTGGTTTGTTTTGATTGACTATTCTTCTTTCCTCAGTTATGTATCATCAGCAAATTTTATCTCCTCTGTGTGTATTTTTTCCGTACCTTTGAGTTGCTGGTACATAAACTAAACACAATCGGTTCTTGTACTGATCCTTTTATCACAAGGGACATTTGAAAACCTCAGTTGCCCCAAAATTGAGGATACTGCAGTTTTAGCATCTTTCTAAAGAATAAAAAGCTTATTCTTGCATGTTACCAAGTTTCCATTAAAAAATATTTATCCTCTTATTTTTTTTCTCCTTTCCTCTGTATTGCTAAGATGGCCTCAGACTAAGTAAGATAATATCCTGTTTACTTTTTAAAGGTAAGCTGAAAAACTAAAGTGGAAATTGACTTAAATTTGATTTATGTGATGAGTGCGCTCCACCAATCAGTTTGTGGGGGAATCCATCAAGTGAAAAGATGCAGATAGCGTTTTCTGAACGGAAATTTACTGAATTCCCTCCTGGTACATTGACACCAACTCAGAATACATCAGAGTTGCATTGCAGGTACACCAATATCAACCACATAATCCAGTAGATAATGTTGGTTTATTTCATAACTAGTATCATCATCTGTACCTAAAGAAGTTGCATATCAACATTTAAGCTCAGGATTGTTGATGTCACAAGGACTTATGAAGACGACAATGAAGGACTTGGTTTGCTGAGCAGATTTTCTTGGGAAGGGCAAATCGGCTTTTGTATGTATGAATGTGAATGTCTATGAGAAGATAATGCATATAGCTTTTTTAATGTCTATTTCTATAATCTTTCCAAGCATGCAATTGGGGGAATCTTAATGCAGTCTAACACAAAGCAACTAAATCAGGGTCACAGAGAAGGGAGTAAATGCCAGCATTTCCTAATTTTGCAGTGCTTAACTTTACAAACTCAATGATCTTCTAATTTGCAACTGTATGAAATTTACTGAACAAAAATTAAAATAATACAAAGCAAACAAATCCCTGACCTTGTTCCTCAAATGAAATCACACTGTAACACATTGACACCTGTGTCACTCTGCCAAGTTTAGCCATTAAAACTGCAGACAGTCTTCATACGGATTAATACACTAACTAGTCATGAAGCAGGGGATAATTTTCATTCCTGGAAGATTTCATACTCGTGATTTCCTCCACCACAAAGGATGAATGAATGCCTACTGGTCAATTCTGGAAGGGAATCACCCCTGCTTGAAACAGGTTCCCTATTGTCCCTATCCCTATGGTTTCAGCTTCTCTGTTTTTGTGTTTTTCCACCAGTCTTATTTCCACCTTCCACACCACTGTCTGTGGCAGTTGTGTTCAGAAAGTTGTCATCCTCTCCAGGATTTTACTTCTCTCACTTTTTGGTAACCGGGCCCCTCTGCTTTACATTCTTAATTTCCTCCTTCTAATCTCGTCACTACCTTCAGAGCTGGAATTTGGGCATCTGTCCAAATGTGGGTAGGAGAGAGAAGAATGGAACCAATTACAGTTTCCTGTGTTTGAGGTTCCTGATTTTACCCCTAGGTCCCAATGATGTCAGTTTGATCATGTACTCAGCAAACCAACATCTTAGTAATTTTCTATTATCTCTTCTGACTCTCACTGAATTGTATTTCCCTATATCTTATTGCCCTTGACTTAGCCTGAGCCCCACAGAAGCAGAACTAGCCCTTTTTCTGACTGATCTGACCCCATAAAAGCATTTTCAGATTGTCAAGACGAAGGGCTGGAGCAGGAGAAAATTCAGCTGTGGTCCATCACTTCATAAAGTTAATATATAAGAACTCCATTTACATGGATATCCCATGGTGGGGAGGAAACATAGCAAAGAATATAGCTGATAAACTTATGAGTGTCACCAAAATGTATTTCTATATTTGTCTTTTGGCTTGCTTTTTGCACAAGAAAGTTATTTTATAAGTTTTGGAAAATAACTAGGCTTGAAGCAAAAGAACAGAAGAAAAAATGTGGGTTGAAAGTAAAACTTCGAAGAAAAGTTAAAACCTTGAGTATATGCACTGTTAGCAGCTTCGTTTACAATACATACAGTAAATACCACTCAGTGCAACTTATCTGAATTAGCAACTTACGATATATTTTTAGCAAGACTAAACATCTTAAGCATCTGTATGAGCTGACATTTTTAATCTACTTGTACTTTTCTGCACAAGCAATGGGTAAAAAATGAACTGGAACCTTCAATCCCTCATGCCTTTTTCCACCACCCTGTGCTTTAAGAACATTCACTTGATATTTAAATGAAATAAAATAAAATAAAATTAGATAAATAAGTTTAATTGTAATGACAATATGTTGTAGGTTGTTAGTGCCAAATTCAAGCTTGGTAGGAAATTATTTTCCTCTTGCTGGAAGAATTATACACTAATTAACCCTCTGCAAATAAGTGTTTAAAATGGAGAGTGTGTTAGAAATTCAAAGAAGCATTTCTACATAGCTTGTCCTAGTTAATTTTTTTTAATGTGTAAAAATGTTAGAGGATTGCTTCATTTTTCTTTCTTTCCTAAACTCTCCTCCCCTCTCCTGTCTGGTGTAGGCCAAATCCTGACAGGCAGATTAACACAAACTCAATAGGCCAAATTCCAGTGTGATTTAAATAGGAGGTAAATTGGCAATATAAACAAGCATAATTTACATACTAAGTGTTAAGAGCTGTTTGAAAAAATTGAATGGAAAAAGTCATTCTCAGTGAATATCAGGGCTTTATTAGTCCAGCAGAACCTGGAAACCATGCCATATAGCACTGAATGACATCTAATGGTATTGTATATATTAATATTAATATGGTCATAGCTCATAAACTAATCCAGTAAGGGTAGAAAGGGAAAAGTAAACTCCAGAGTTTGTTTTCCTTAATTTTCTCATCTTTAGATTGCACAGAAATGTGTCTTTTCTTTCTATTTATGTGGGTCTAGTTGTATGCAATATTTTCTTGATCATCTGGATGAGTATGATTATTAAATTTGTAGATGAGATCAGCACAGGAGGGATAGCAAATGTTTACAGCACATGATTGCAGTTCAAAGTAAGGTTGAATTTGAGATAAGACCTCAAAAAGGAACTCTCCTTAAAAGAAACAAATATAATTTTTAATACATAAAGCTAACGATTGTGGAAATATAGGACAGAAACCTCTTGCTCAGCCAGCAGATCAACACACCAAAATAAAATCATGACTTTTTCATGGATCATTAGATAAATATAGCCAGTGATATGACATTGCCATACTAGAGATAAACATTATGCTGAGATGCATAATTGAAGGTCATTCTCAGAAAACCTGTTCAGATGTGGGCCTCAGCAAGAACATTGTCCAGTTTAGATGTTTGTCTTGCAGGATATATAGGGGGGAACCAGTGAGAATAGAGGGAAGGCCTACAGTCAGAGGTCCAAAACCCATCACCTAGGAGAAAATATTGAATGGAATACTGCTCTAGGCTAGAAGCATTGTGAGGAAGCACATGATCACAGTTGTCAAAGTAATAACCTTTATTTTTCATTGTCCTGATACACTGGAAAAGACAGAAAGGTTTTTAAATCCAACAGGGAAATTTACTTTACATATTAGGAAAAGCTCTTGACAGTAAAGCTAGAGAAGCAATAGGAAAGGTTGTCTGCAGAAGCTGTGCAGTGTCTACCTTTGACAGCCCTTGAGATGAGATTAGAGAAACATCTGTAAGGAGCAACAGTGACAGTCAGCCAGGCGTGGGAACAGAAGGTGGACTTCCATCCTCTGGAGGCCCGAGAGGCCTCCTTCTGCCAGGGGGAAACATCTCAAATTCCAGGAGATTCTGTGATGTTACGGGCAATGACAAGAAGTCATCGGTGCTATCGCCAGTTTTAATAGCTAAATGGAAGTGCCATGTTGCCTGTGACAAGTTATTTGCTTAGCATTATGGTTCATGGTCCAGTGAGGGTTGAAGAGTGTGTCCTTAGGCAGCCATGATGAATACTTTTATTATCTCTAATCCATATTTTATAGTGACTTATCTCATTTTACAGTGTTATATGCAGGACAGACGAGACAGACAAGATTATAGCCTATATTCATCATGCTTTTTTTTCATGTGCTTGGAGAATAGCTTCGTATTGTAGTCAATAGAAAATAATAGTCTCCATCAGAAATTAACTTAGACTTTTAGAGCATTCAATCATTGCACATAGGTGCTTATCTCTTCCTACTGAACCTGAGATGGAAAGGCTTCTAATTCAAGCCCTTGAGTAGTTATCTAAATTTAAGAAGGTTGAATCTCCTGCACTCCAGCACACAGAGAAAGTCAGTTGTAGCTTGGACTGGGACCCATCATACTCCTGATTTAATCAAAATAATTGTTTTGTTTAACAGAACTTCTTGATTTGTTGTAATACAGACAAACTTTAGCTATGCCAGTCAGTTTACTATTGGTCCAAAGAGATTTTAAATAGATCTATGAACAGATTTCTTTAACTGTATTTCTTGCCACTCTGTCAGCACTAAGGCATGGAACCCATCTGGCTCTGGGAAGATTTTTTTTTTTCATGATACTGATTATTCAGAAGACAATTGTCAAAAACAAGTGCAGAGATGGTTGCTATTTTTCTTTGATTTTTCATTGGCTGGAATGTCTGTCTCCTTTTGCAAATTGACTTAAATTCCTTCCATCTGCTGCTGGAAACCTAATCTAAATGTAAATTAAAATAAGTACATTTCTGGGGGGGGGTGGGAAGGAAAAAAAAAGAAAAGAAAAAAAAACCCAAAGTTAGCATATTTCACAGTATCCTAATTATTTTTGTGTCATCTCTTTCTTGTTTCTAAAAATATTTCTAATGATATCACTTGGGTTTCCTGAAAACATAAAGAAGGACTCCTGGGCTGCTGTTATTTTATGAATAATTGGGATGGGATATTTCAGGAACCTCCGAATTCTTTCCAAATTTCCAGACAAACAGGGATGAGGCTGTTAGCCAACTTTCAATAGTGGCAGTAGGTGGAAAGAAGCCAAGCAGAAGATTTGGAGTGTTGTTGACTAGAATAAGAAAGAAGAAACAGTTAGAAGCAGCTGTTATTTTTTTATTACATTATTTTTTTTTCTTTTTAATGACTTTTTAATATATTATCATGAATAAAGAATCTCATTCTGGGAACAAATCGTGTTTAGACAATGTATTCACTTTGTTCCTGCAGTCACTAGGAAGGCTCAACGTAGTGTAGATTTCAGCTTTTGGTATATAAAATACCTTTTTTATTGAAAATTTTACTTCTTTTCCACCTTCCCCTTTTCTTTTTCTGAAATATATACCAAATGGGGTAATGTTGCCTGAGGTTCTGTATTCTATTTTGAACTTTGCAATTCTTGGACTTCCTGGCTAATTATATTCCATGAATTTTTGTTCCTTGTAATTTAGTCTGAATTATTTTTCAATATGGGAAGGAAAGTTAATTCAGATAATTGCTTACGTCTTATGCAGTCTTTCAGCATGAGGTTATCAATTCAGATCCAGTCCAGACAGCAAGAGTTCAAAAGCAGCTAACTACTGATAAGTGCTTGGCACCTTTTCATAAGGAAGCTCCCATTGTTGGGTTCCTGGTGGAGAGGCATTCCCGTTGCACTGCCACAGGTTTGGCACAGGCTGGGAACCCCACTGCTGATTTCCACAGGTAACTCAAGGAGAGAAGAGGTCTCTGAGTTTTTCTTTCCCAAGCATGGATGATATTTTTATATCAGATTGGAGGCCTAAGAGCAAGAGCTTATTCTATCACATCTCCCTGTGATCTGCTGCAACAGTCTGGATAAATGAAAAGGTTGCTGGAATTTAAAGACAAAAGAAAGCAGCTTGTTTCTCAACCCCTGATTTGTACAGGTCAAGTCATTGCTCCCTGTGTGTGCTATTTTGCCTGTGTGTACTGAACACAACACATAATTTCTGTACCTTGCCTTTCAGAGTGGTATCTCTTGATATAAGGACAATTAGAGGTAAGAATTCATTTCCATTTACAGTTTGTTCCAATAGCTAACAATTTTGACTGTCAAAAAAAACCAAGATTTTTTTTTCAGCTGTTTTTCTTTCGGTCCCTCAGCTTTGACCCACATGTTATTTTATACATTCCTGTTTAATTACATTTGGTTGAAAGTAAATGAAAGCTTTTTATTTCCACTGCCTCTGAGAAATTTAGATTAGACCACCAAATAAATTTAAAATTTAACTTTTTCTTTCATTTTAATTCAACAAAGCACTGAAAAACAAAATATGAAAAAAGCTTTTTCTTTCATATTGACTAATAAAAGCAACTTAGGTTCTTTATTTTTAGTTTTTAAATGACTAAACCATCTTCACTGAAGACAGTGAAATCCAAATGAGTATACACACATTTGGGTGCCTACCTCAGTGGAAGAGATCACGTCATTACACTCACAAAGCCAATTCTAAATAATAGAAGCATAAACAGTAAATGCTTAAAGGTGGCTTAATAGCATCAAAATAACCCCAGCCAAGCAACTAACAAAAAAAAAAACCCAAATAATCTCAAAAGCAAAATTAACCAACTCACCATTAGTCTATAAAAAACTAGATCTCAGCTTAGTTTCTCATTTATATGTTCATACTTTTGTGTGGGATGTCCTGGGGCATCCACATAGTTTTGCCAGAAATGGTCAGGAGCCTGTGGGAAACCTGTGCATTTCTGCAGCACCAGCTGGAAGCCAGGTAGGATGCTCAAGGGCATCCCCAGTGCTACCAGGTGTCTTTGTGCAGGATCTAAGTCTAAATGATGGGTCTGAAAGACTCATTTTGTCATCATATTTGAAGTGTGACCGTGTTTCTGGCTACCACATTTCTTGCTCTGTGTTTGCTCAGATTCTGCAGCCCAGTAAATACAGAAATACCAATGATAGTAAGAAGCTGTATGGTTTATAGTAACAATATGCTGATAACAGGTTAGGTTAGGTTGAGGCTTATATTACCTGAAAAGTATAAAGCTGGGGCCTGTCAGACTTCGACTGAACTTCTTTTGGGTAGTCTTGAGCTTATTTTAGCTTGTTCATTAGTTGTACCAGTAAATTGCCACAATGACCATTCTAACCAGTTATTAGCTTTAGCTTACTTTATACAACTGTATTGTTTAACACCTAAAGTATTTACACCACATATGGCAACAATCTAACAAACTAAGTGATAGCTTTAAAGCAAACAGCAAGCAAGTGAGAAGAGGAAGGATGGTAAGACAGATTGTCTCAAAACATGTTAAATTAACCCCCAAATTGCTTGTGCAAGGATGGCCACACACAAAGAGTTGTGGTCAACGGTTCAATGTCCACATGGAGACCAGTAACGAGTGGTGTACCTCAGGGATCGGTGTTGGGACCTGCGGTGTTTAACATCTTTGTCGGTGACATGGAGAGTGGAATTGAGTGTGCCCTCAACAAGGTTGCCGACGACACCAAGCTGTGTGGCTCGGTGGATACGCTGGAGGGAAGGGATGTCATCCAGAGGGACCTGGACACACTTGGGAGGTGGGCTGATGCCAACCTCATGAAGTTTAACCAAGACAAGTGCAAGGTCCTACACCTGGGTGGGCACAACCCCAGGCACAGCTACAGGCTGGGGGGAGAAGAGATTCAAAGCAGCCCTGTGGAGAAGGACTTGGGGGCGGTGATTGATGAGAAACTCGACATGAGCAGGCAGTGTGAGCTTGCAGCCCAGAAAGCCAACCGGATCCTGGGCTGTATCAAAAGAAGCGTGACCAGCAGGTCAAAGGAGGTGATCCTTACCCTCTACTCTGCTCTTGGGAGACCTCACTTGGAGTATTGTGTCCAGTTCTGGTGTCCTCAACATCAAAAGGACATGGAGCTGTTGGAGCAAGTCCAGAGGAGGGCCACGAGGATGACAAGAGGACTGGAGCAGCGCCCGTATGAAGACAGGCTGAGAAAGATGGGGCTGTTCAGCCTGGAGAAGAGAAGACTGCGTGAAGACCTCATAGCAGCCTTCCAATATCTGAAGGGGGCCTACAAGGATGCTGGAGAGGGACTCTTCATTAGGGACTGTAGTGGTAGGACAAGGGGGAATGGCTTTAAACTTAAACAGGGAAACTTTACGTTAGCCATGAGGAAGAAGTTCTTTACAGTGGGGGTGGTGAGGCACTGGAATAGGTTGCCCAAGGAAGTTGTGAATGCTCCAACCCTGAGGTGTTCAAGGCCAGGCTGGACAGAGCCTTGGTCAACATAGTTTAGTGTGGGGGGCTCATGGCAGGGGTGTTGGAAGTAAATGATCTTAAGGTCCTTTCCAACCCTAACTATTCTATGATTCTATGAAATCCCTAGGACTAAGAAGGAAGAAATGCCCACTCTTTTTAGGCCACATAAATTGCATGACGTGCAATGGCTGCAGATTCCCTACTGTCTGCGTAAGTCATTCCCTTTCTACCCTACTGACCAGAAGCCTCTCCTAAATTAGCACATTCCAGAGAACTTGCAGTTTGCTCTCCATTTAGATGACTTAACCTGCTCCCACCAGCAGCCTGGACACAAGCAAGTAGGCAGTCTTCCACTCTGCTTTTGCCTTTTAGCAGAGCAGAGGAAAAAAGTAATACTCAACAAAGCATGGGCAAAAAAATGCAACAGCTTTGTCACTCCTCATAAGGGTGTCTCCTGTGGAAGAATAATTATGAGGCTTTATGTTATTTATTATCTCCATTAATGATTATGAAGTAAGCATAAACTATGAATGTAAGATTGTTAATCATTAAATACAGGAGAAAAAATAAAAGCACCATAAAATAAGGATAAGATTGACCTCTTGTTCAACTTAGTGTCAATTGTCAGTAGGTAAAAAAGACTCAGTTCAGTGAAGCCGAATGGAAACTAAGAAGTAGCATAATTTATACCCACTTAGTGATGATCTGTATCTAGGAAAACCCAAGTCCAAAGAGAACATGGAGTCCAATCTATCTTGGCAAAGCATGACCTAGACTAGATGTCCCAGCACCCTGTCCAGCTGAATCTTGAAAGTGCCCAATGTTGGGGAATCCATCATTTTCCTGGAGAGGTTATTTCAATGGCTGATTGTTCTCATTGTGCAAAATTTTTCTCTTGTGTCCAAGATGTAACTTGTGCCCGTTACCCTCATCCTTTCCTTGTGACTCATTATAAAAAGGGTGTCTCCATCATCTTTTTAGCCCCCCTTTAAATAATGGCACATGGTGACAAGGTCTCCGCTGAGCCTTCTTACCTTTAAGATGGACAAATCCAGTTCTCTCAGCTTTGCCTCACATGCTGCCCAGTCCTTGGATCATCTTTGTGTCCTTTCTTTGGACCCTCTCCAGCCTGTCCACATCTTTTTTTGTGTTAGGGACCCAAACTGAACCCAATATTCCGGGTGTGGCCTGACAAGAGTTGAGCAGAATGGGACAATGACATATTTACCTCTGCTGCTGTTGCCCTTCTTGATATAACCCAGCACCCCCTTGGCTTTCTTTGCTGTAGCAGCACAGTGTTTATTCATACTGAGCTTGCTGTCCACCAGGATGACAGGTCCTTCCCACAGAGGACAATGGTAATCTACATACCTTTCCATCAACAGGGAGGAGGGGGAGCCAAATGACCATTTAGATTAGACACTATAGTTTAGATGGCTAATAGGTATGGAAGAGAAATCCTATTCTAAAAAGATTTATTTACTTGTTTGTTTGTTTGTTTATTTATTTATCTCTCATCTTTAGCTCAGGGTATGTGTGTGTAACTGAAACATTACCTTTTAAAGCTTTTCAAGAAACTTTTGAAGTGTATTCTTCTTTTAAGATTTGGCTTAATAAAGCAACACTGGTCTGGAAAGCCCTCATTTTCGTAAGTACAGGAAACTTATTGAAGAAAGAAACAGCATCTTATGGACAGGATCATCATACTTGGTTCCTAAAATTGCAGTTTTATAACCTCCAGGAAAGTTGTCTGCTCAGTCAAAGCACTACGGGCACCAGAGAATAGATGTGTATGTCTAATCTCTACTTATCATTCCAATTACTTTTCAGGTATGAGGATGAAATGAATGTAACTTTAATTTTGTTGTTGTCTTATCATAGAGAAAGGAGAAGAGTTTGATTCCTAGAAAGAATCCCAAACCAAGAGTAGCACTTCAAGTCAGTTAGAATCCTTTAGTCAGTTAAGAGGTTGGCAGGGAGATTGACAGCCAGGACGAGCAACAATAGACCCAAAAATATAAAAAAAAAAATAAATTCAATAACTTCATAGTGTGAATGCTGGTGTTCCTAAATAAATGAAACATTTAAACTTGGACTAAAGGTGGGCAAGGATAAAAACAATATGACATAATATTTTAAATAGGCCAAGGAGCCCAGGATCATATTTAGATTGTTTATTTTAGTCTATTGATTTACAAACTGCACTGAAGAGAAGACAGTTTTCTTTAAGTCCATTGTCTTTGAAATGCAAAATTCATAAAATGAACAAAGAAGGACCTAGTCCTCTGTATTCTGTGTATATTTAGTAGAGTCTTCTAGCAAATAAAAATCGCCAATCAGATTAGTTTTCCATTCTCTGAAAACACATTTTATTTCTGAGGGAATTGCAAAAAAAGAAGTACTTATATAATCAGGATGTGCTGAGATACATGTTACTAGTTCTATACGTGAATGTAGCTCTGCGGATGGCTCAGTCTGAGTTAGATTGATGATTTATCCTAGGAGCACTAAGTGCTGCCAAGAGCAGGTGGAATGGAGAGCAAGGGTTCCTAATTATTTTCTTAGAAAAGAACCCCTAAATTTCAGCCAAATTCCAATTTAGGCAGAATACACTCAGTGTGACTCTTGCTTTCAGCCTAGAAACTGAAATTTTCAAGGAAATTATTTCAGCAGTTGTTTGTGTGGGTTTTTGTGTGGGCAGAGGAGTGGAAGAGGAGCACAGCTTTTTTGATCTGAATAATTTCTTGTTACTTTTTCTTTAGCTAAATAGGAGAACTTGAGTCTCTAAGGAGCATCCTGGTACATTTCCCAGAACTCACTTGGCCTTGTAGAGGTAATTTAAATAAGTAAATGAATGGTAAGTAAAATCTCTTGCAGGGCAGCACTTTCACACTGAAACAGGGGTAACTGATGGGTGAGCAGTCAAACATTGCAGTATTTAGCAAGTCTAGTCAGGTTTTCATTACTTGGTAAATTTCAGTGATGTCTCCAAGACTTGAATGAGACCCATATATTAGTAACAATATAAAATTTTTCTTCTGTTACATAAAATGTATTCCTAATCTCTATGCTAAATTAAAATACAGAAATTATTTTCTGTTTTTTCTCCCTTTTTTATTTTTAAAGCCAGTCCATTTTATTTTTACATTGGTATTTTCCTGTAAGAAATACTTGTTCTAAATTTCCACGGGTGAGGGCCTTTTGAAGCTTCTTATTTACACAAATGAATATATTCAAGATATCCATATTCATAGCCGTGAACCAAATATGGTAGTAGCTGAAAGCAGGTTCATGAATCTTGTGGGAATTGTCTATGGCAGTATTTAGAGTTATAAAATTTGTCTGTAAGTGATTTCCAGAGATGGAAAAATAGTGGGAACCGTGCCTTTACAAGTCTGTCTGTGACATGTCTGGTTTAAAAACCTAGGATATGGGAGCTTTTTTCCTTCTGTAATACAAGACTCTTAAGTTCAGAAATCTTGGTGAAAGGGGAATCTTCTGACCTCCAGACTCCTGATTATGGCCCTTCTTTGCACAAATTGAAGGTCTTTTATTGTGCTCAGAAATGCAGTGGGGCAGGCATGAAAACAGAGAACAGGACCCTGTTCATGTGATGACCACACAGAGGTCATTCTAGGAGATGGCAAAACTGTACCCTCCTCCCAGTTAGGATTTCTCTATGTACTTCAAGTAACAGTTTCAGCAAAAGGCATAAAAGAGGTCAAATTCCATCATTAAAATCTTAGAGCATTACAGATTTTTCCATTGCAACCCAAAATGTCTTATAGTTCTATGAAAAAATTCAGAGTGCTTATTTTCTGTCCCTTCTGAGAATAATCATGTTAGAAGACCTGACCTGTCATCATGTGTCCGTAACTCTGATATTGACTTCAGCCAGGGGAGGATTTGTGTCTTCCTTCAGCAACACAATCCAATAGAAGTGAAAACTCAGTACCATCTTGTCCTTACTTTATGCTTGCCTAGAAGTAAAAGACAGTGTTTTCGTCCTCCTTATGCCCATCATTTGCCATTTGGTTTATCATTTTCTGTGAAAAGCTTGGGAAATAATTGATTATTAGTAGATAACAGAGGTATATTTTTTTTCCCCAGGAACTGAGATAAATTCACCAGAAGGAAGGCAACCAGAAGACAGTCGAACTAGTAGGCTCAAGAACAGTGTTTTCTAGTTATGTCTCATCTCCTCACCAGAAAAGAACGGCTTTTGAAGTCTTCTGCCAGTTTTCCTTCCTGGCTCTTGTGGGAAGCAAACTCTGGTGTGCAAGACAGGGGTTCAGGGCACACTCATGGAGGGCCTGGGATAGGCTAGATTCAGCCTTTGTCTCCCTTTACACGGAGCTGCCCTAATTATTGAAAGCACTTTTGTGCATATTTAACTTACAAGGTTCATTTGCTGTGTTCCCATTTGATTTAAAATCTGCCACACTGAAACATTGGTATTTCCTACGGACTGGGGTTAAAACTAGAGCAGAGGCTGTCTGGAATGCAATTAAGACCTCAGAGCCGCAATGGTAACCTGATCTGACAACATCAGGAAAAGTCAGCACTGGCTTTGGAACAAGTGACTACCCACAGTCTGCCTCCTGCTTCTCCCTGAAAGCCAGCAGCATCTGGGAGAATGCTGCATGAGAACAATTTGATATAATAACAAAGGTGTGCAAAGTCATACAAATCCGAGGACAGTCATGACCATCTCTCCAAAACAAGGCGAAACATCAGAAACTTTTGTTCTCTCTGGAGGAAAAAATAATAATAATAAAAACAACAACAATAACAATAAAAAATGTTCTGACTTTCCAAATGTAGCTATGCTTGTGCTTTTTTTTCTTTCATAAGAAAACCACACTCCCTCATGACAGACCTGCTGAATATTTCTTTCCTTTAACAAAATCCTGATGAACTGACATTTCAGGTTCATGCAAACAAATTCCCTATAGGATGAATTTATGATTTGTATCATTATTAATATTGCACTTTCACGTGGAATTGCTACTTCAAAAGATCTCACCTCATTTTGGTGAGCATGTGTTTATCTGCAAATCAACTGCAACACCCTTAATTTTCTTTCCCTGTTTTGTAAGATGAAACAGTTAGAAAAATTAGAATAAAATCTATTAACTGCTTGTTACTGTGGGAGGAAATAGCATTTCATCCAAGCTCACATCTGTAACCATTGATTCTGAAATAGTGACTGACAGCATCCAACTGACTAAGTAGGCTATAACAAGCTAGCTCCAGGCTGGAACAGCCAGTGGAATGCAGAGGAGAAACACTGGCCTCTAAACTTGTCTCAAGCCAAAAGAAAGGCAGGAGAAAAGGAAAGAAAAAAAGAAATATGGAAGAAAGAAACCTCTGACAACAGTTGTTGTCCCTGTTCTCTTGTTCAGCAGCAGCAGCTTGTAATTGCCAGCTTTCTTTAATTCATAGTTATATCTTGAGGGGACAAGAAAGAAAATTCTTTGTAACAGATAGCAATAAAAGTGTTATTCATCTGATCATTCACAAGCACATGTGTTTGTATTTGAAATCTATGCCTTCATGTATCCACAGCATATAACATACCCAGGCAGAAGCAGTCATAACAGTGCATGGGGACATAATCCAAATGAATGCCTCTCCACTGCACAAAGACACACGTGCACACAATAGCATCAGTATGCAACTGAATGTACTTTGCCCAGCTGGACATAGGACTGGAGCAAATTCAAATGCAAATAACATATACTTTCTACAAGAACTTTACCCTTTTGAGACTTTGTTTCTTCCTTTTGGGTCACTCCTTTCTGCAGCTCTCAGCAACAGCCACAGAATGCCTTTTCTCACACCTAAAACTCACATGCTTTGCACTTGCACTGTCATGCAGACAAATTATATTGCTCCTTCATGTCTGAGCACTCAGTATAAATGCAAATATATAATATCACAACATGAGGCAAAAACACACTTCAGGACACTTAAAATGTCATTTCAAAACCAAAGTCCTGATGACTCTCAGGCAATGATTTCTATTATTGCACTGCTGTATTTTGGTGATTATAATTTTAGTATAGGTCAGGCTGCAGGAGACCCACATCAGCAGAAAATCTTTTCATACAGCATCATTCCCCAAAATGCTGGAATTCCTAGTGAGCTGAAAATGTTCTTCAATTTGTCCCAGTGCAGAATAGGAAATTGTCTGAAATCTAGAAAATGTTCAAGGGTAGTAAATGATATTTCCCACTTGCTTTTACTTAAAAATGAAGGTCCTTGACAGACCAGTTAATTCTACTTCAATGGACTTAGGTTCCCAGCTGGAGATCCATTGTATTCAATAAAACTCTGGCTGAGGCGAGGCTTTGCTTACAATTTGTGTGATTCACAGATTTTAAAGGCAGAGGGAACAATGAGATCATTAAAACTGACTTCCCAAATACTGTAAGCCCTTATTTCTAATGGGATATCTCCACATCAAGCCCACTAAAGATCTTCCTGTCCTTGTGTAAACATTCCTCTTCTCTTTCAAGAATCACTCAAAACTTAGCTACCTCAAGAGACCTTTAATCTTCCAGAGAAGCATCCAAGCTTGATTTAAAGGCATCAAGACAAAAAAGAATCCACTTTTTCCCGTAGCAGTTTGTTCTATTGGTTAATTACCTGCACTGTTAAAAAATACTGTGCTTTATTTCTAATTTGTCTGGCTTCAGCTTCAGACATCGTCTCTTGTTATTCCTTGCTCTGCTAGATTAAAGAGCTTTTTAGTAGTTAGTGTTTTCTCCCTGTGAAGGTACTTAGCCACTCTAATCAAATCACCTCTCAATCTTCTTCTTGATAAGGTAAATAGGTAGAGCTCTTTAAGTGTCTCACTACAAGGCATTTTCCATGGCTCTTAAATAATTTTTGTAGTTCTTTTCTACATCTTCCCTGATTTTTCATCATTGTTTTTGAAAGACAAACATTAAGAGTATTAAAAAAAAAAAATAAAAATTCTACTATCATCTGTTTTATCTCTGACATATATATATATCTTAAACCAGTCCCTATTCCTACTCATCTGTTCAGACAGTCAGGGATTGCATTAGATTTTTCTCATTATAGCCACAGCTTTGAGGATTTGCATCAGCTTCTTTGCCCAATGTAGCGCCTATGAGCGTAGCTACTACTTCGCACAGTATGGTACAGCCCTCTGTTTCTTAGGTCTGCCCTTCATTTGTGTGACTTAGATTTATTTCTTTACACTGCACAAGAAGGAACACAAATCTTTTCATGCACACTTTGTAATACTGTTGGAAGAATGGTGTTTTGAGTGACACTCTCCTTAATAAAAAACACTTCTCAGTTAAAAAGCAAAGCTTAAACAAAAAACATTGGTGTAAAACCACTGTATTAAACAAATGAGAACATGTGAAATATAATAATAATAATAATAATATAAGCATGATGACCCAAATAAAGTGGTTTGTTTATATTTAATTTTCTCCTTGCTGTTAGGTGACATGTAGGGTAGGACTTATTTACCCACATTTAGGCAATTTAAGTAAGCATCTTCTCTACAGTAGTCATCGTACATCCCTTTAAATTAATGGCAAGACACAAACCTCTACCTGGAAAGGTCATCCTACCATCTTAAACACTATTTTAGGATGGGATGAATGGCCCTCTAAAGATGCTTACCCTTTTCTGTTTGCAACAAAATTGTTTTACATTATTACCTTACATTAATCACCTAATTTTTAGATGGCTAAAGTTAGGTGAGGTGAAACCTATCCTTATTGCCTTATGGTTTACTCTTTCTATGAACTGTTAAAAATACTATTTATCAGTATAGAGATGGTTGCTATGTAGTAATGGGTGACATGAAGTATGAAATGTGTTTAAAGTGTTCTGACAATTGAAAGGAGCAATATTATTCTGTGAATTCAGAAGTACTTTGTGTTTTTAAGGCAAAAAAATGAAGCTGTATTTAATTCCAGAACTGGAAACACTTCTGTTGTGTTACCAAATGTTCAGTTACTTTAAACACTTTAAAATAAGTCACATCATACCTGCAAAGAAGTGCAAGGTATTCACTATGGGTCATTCTGGGAAATTAAGAGTTACTAATGGATGCCTGATGGTTAAATTGCAGATGAGACAATGAATAGTCTGGTAGTAAATTACAAGAAAAGTTTACAATGTATGGAAAGAAAATATGTGCAAAAAAGAAATACAATAGTTTGAAGCTTCTAAAGAAACAATTATGTAAACTGAAGTATAAATTGAGTCATAAGAAATGTTTTAGGGGAAAACAGAGACTGCTTTTAATTACTACACTGACTGGTACGTCGCGGCTTGGCTAAGAGGAAGTATATGCAAGTCACTGCTTCTAAGAAAAGTGAAAATTTTTAGATCTACATGAGATGAAGAGAAACTGCTAAATGTTATGAATGGTTTGCAGGGCACTTTTTCAAATCCTTGAAGGAAGTCGATATTTCACTTAAAAAAAAATTGTGATTGGCTCTCAGATTAATTTAGGTCCTTTGTATTTTTATTACCTTCAAATCCATACCTTTGATTAGTTGTCAGTCACAACTTGCTTTCCTTTTTTGACCTGTAAACTCTTCCTATGGTGTGCCACAACTAGACATAAATTTTCTGGAAGTTCTAATGATATGAAGAAATAAAAACACAACTCTAACACCCATTTTCTAGAAAAAATTTAGATGGACAAATTGGAATTTTTAGCAACAGTCAGTTGTTCATCAAAACTGGAGTGTAGTTATTCCTTCAAGAAATGGAAGGACATTGTTCATAATTCAGTAACTTCATAGAAAGGGTAGTTAAGCAGGATACAAACTGAATGAAAAAATAAAAATCACATACCTCTGAATAATACAAATGTACCTAATATTAGACATGGGGGTTGCTCTGCACACAGGACTAGTATTCATTACACCTTGTGTTAGACATTGAAAAGGGTTGGATGTCTAATCTAAGATAATTTCTAGACTATAAGCATCAAATAAGGGCATTTTTTTCTCAATTCTTCATCCTTTTATATGCAATATAGTAATATGATATGGATGTAGTACGTTGTTACTTGCCAAAAATAAGGAAAATTAATAGGATATTTATGTGCGTAACACATACATATATCTATAGTAGAATCATATCAAGAGTCTGCCGTGATATGGAGTGTTGTAATATACGGTAGTTGTAATAGAAAATATTGCCAGTTATGAAATACATCTTAAGTGCAACTGCAGTATTAAAATTACAGATGTTGTCCTAAAAAAAGTATTTTCCATTCTGAATGAAAGTGTTTTATATAACCTTTCCATTGTTACTATTTTCACTTTAGAGTATGAAACACATTGGAAAAACAAATGAGGTTTTCATATGTTTTTATTCTTCTCCTGTTTATTTTTTCTGGTTTTTTTTTTTTTAATATTTTTTGCACTGCTTCCTATCCGTGAACAAAAACATCCTTATGAAAGTTTATCATATTCTTCAGCAGCTTTTTAAGAAACATACAATCTTTACAGGCAGCAAGGGCAAAATACAAATAAGCAAACAAAGAAAGAGATAAGTAGCTGAAAGTATGTTATGTTGACTAAAATCTTAATTCTTTCAGTAGCAAGTAAGTCACATAACCTACCAACCTCTGTGTAGTGCCTGTTTCAGAGTACTATTCATCTAATCAGAGAATTGCTTCACCACAGACTTTATTTTTGTTGAACATCAGCTTTTTACATCTTGTAGGATCCAGTCTCATTCCATCTTTGGTACATGCATCTTTCATGTATTGTGAATGGTTATGATAAATAAGAAGCAGGGCTTTAGGAGAACGAATCTTGTCAGATGAACTTGATTGCTTGTTTATAACAGAATTACAAAATTAGTGGCTGAAGGGAATACATTTGGCATAATGTATTTGGATTTTAGTAAATCATTTGATACAGTGTCTCAAAAAATTAGTTTAAATTGGCTGAGATATGAACTAAGCTTCATGTACTGAAAACTACCTGAACGCCCATAAAGCAGGAGTAATAGTAAGTGGCACTGAAAGAACACATCTGTGATTTGGAAGGCCACCCAATATTTAACTTCTTCATTAAATGTGCATGATGCTGTGATGGAAGGTTGTACAAAGACAAAGAAAAAACACACAGTCTAAGATGAGTAAAAAGGTTTGGGATAGAATAACTACCCTTTTCAATTGTAATTAATTTGTCTATTCTCATGAAAACATTTGGTACATATATTATTGTTGAAGGAGACAATATAATTGTTGTTATAAACTCTCCATTTCTGTTCTTTTCCTAAAAATATGTTATCTACTTTATATTTTACATTATGCATTATCTATTGAGCATTACTGTGGCAGTACCTCATGTCAACTAAAAATTTACTGTGGAATCTTCCTAAATGTTTGCTTAAGTTTTTATTCCTTGGAGAAAATCAGAAGAACTTTAACTGTAAAAAAAGTTAGAGGTAACTAGAATAATGACTAGCTCTGTGATTTTCTCAGGAATTAAAGTAAGGCCAATCAACCTGAAAATCTCTAGGTCATCCTTTTTGGCCTTTTATAAAGATGGTTTCAATATTTCTCTTTCTCCAGTCATTGACAACTTCACCTGACCACTAAAGCCTTTCAGAGATGACACAGACGTTCCTGCAAGGATATCAGCCAATTATGTCAGCAGCCTTGGATGAAGCACATCTGGTCCCATGTTGCTATGAGGGTGAAGATCCCTCTTTCTCAAGTTACTGCAGCAATTAAACTAATTTGTGTTATATCCCTAAATTCTTGCCTAGGTGAGTGAAGAAGGTAGATAATCTGACTTGTATCACTATTTGGGCCAAAATTAGTACTGCAGCATTTACAAAGTTATATGGATGTAACATTTTTATATCATATTATAATATCCTATTACTGTATCATATATTATATGTGTTATGATCTTAAGCCAACCTAGAGTTTTGTAGTGCGTGAGAAGTGATTTGCAAACCTTTTGGCTTAACAGATTTCTCTTCTCTTAGCTCTCTTTTACACTCTGCCTTGCTACTCTTTCTCTCTCCTTCATATTGGATTGTAAGCTCTTTGCAACAGGGCCTGTTCATTTGCATTTGCTCTATAATATGCATGTCATGCTTGAGAGATACTGACTGTTCTGGTATACATGAGTGCTAGCTACAAGCATGTCTCCGTTAGATGTAGCTGAATTGAACTGTCAAATGGTAAATAGTGTCTGTGGCAAGTACACTAACTGTGAGTGGCAAAGAAGCCCTGGAGATTGATGAATAATAAATAACAGCTTCCCTTTCTTTGTTAGCAGTATGTCCTTATTCACCTGTGCTCATCCTGGGCAAATGGTAAGCGCTGAGGGTGAATTCCACAGTGCTGGCATGTGGGCGAGGGGACATCTTCACATGGGGACACTTAAAGTTATCTTAGTGCAAGGTACACCTTTTGAAGGTGTGGGGTATACCTTGAAAAGTACTGAAGCTTGGTTTTCTTTTTCCCTTTGTCATGTTTTTGCACTGATAGAGAAAAATAAGAGGAGGACTGATCAGAGAATGAGGTCATTTTGCTACAGATTCTGCAATGCTGAATCCATACATCACTGAAATTTGTTAAAGAAGAAAAAAAAGTGGGAGTTTTTACTGATATTGTTAAGAAGTAAACTATTCTCACTTTCACTTCTTTCCATATATTTTATTACCTCTTTCATGAAGTTGCTGCTGAGATTCTTAACAGCTATGTTTAGAGCTTCTTATCTGAATACATGCTTATGGTTATCAATACTCAATAGGGAAGACACACTATCCAAAAAGTCCATTACCAATGAGTGATTCAGGTGGGTTTTAGTTTATTTACTTTTGATTAAATTGTCAGTAGTAAACTAAACAGTAACTGGTCGAACAAAATAAGGAAGACTATTGCTCTGGATGAAATTCTGACATACAGGCAGTCAACACTGGGGTTTGGGTCTACACAACTACTAGGCATGACTGTATGATATTTACTTAATCACCAAAGTTTTCCACCTAGTGTAGTGATTACTTAATCTTTTAACTAGGACAACCACTGTCTGATTTTCTGAGTCTGTGGGTCACTCTCGTGTATTTCATTTACTTGCTCTTTCATTGGCAATGAAAAAGAAATTGAATGTTGTGATTGAAAAATGGTCTCCAGCTTTGAAAATAAACGTCTGCTTTGCTTGAATACTTATATTCACTATCTGTTGGAGACCATTATCCAGTCACAACATTCAACAGCAATGACATTATGGGGTAAATTCTCATTTTCATTTCAAGTAATTTATGAACATTTGTGTTTGTTTGAGACAAAGACAGGCATGGGGAATTCAAGGATCAATGGAATGAAAAGAGTCAGAATTTTGGCCACAACTCTAGAATAAGTTTTACTGCAATGTAGACAATTCCTCATAGCAATTTAGGCTTTGACACTCAATAGTGATCATGGTGGAATCCTACTATAACAAAAATATCCTCTCCTCTTTCAGAACTACAAGTCCTTAATTTTATGACATATTTGGTGGTAAGAAACATCTTCATATGGACCTTAGAGCTCTGTAGACTTTCAGGTAATCTCACACCCTGAAGTCTGATTAGTCCTTGACACTGGTGGCAGCTTTATAAAAGAGGACTACAGTCTAGCCCTAAACATGGTGTAGTATCACTGTGATTCCTCCATTTTAAGGAAGCTAACATCAGCTTCTTAGAATATCTTAGTGCAGGAGGACTGGGATACTTGATAGAGATGTGGTAATTACATTTTGGATGTCTAGAGGAAGAGCAGGAAAGACATGCCAATTTCCCACATAAAAGGTAAATATACTAGCTCCTTAAGATTAAATAAAGGCATTTTCTGATTATTCAGTTAAATCAAAATTGTTGTCATGGTACCTAAAACATAATCATGCAGTTTTAAGAATAGCTTTAGTAAGATTCACTAACTTTCATATAGAATCATACATTCATAGCATAGTTAGGGTTGGAAAGGACCTTAAGATCGTATAGTTCCAATCCCCCTGCCATGGGCAGGACACCTCGCACTAAACCATGTCACCCAAGACTCCATCCCATCTGGCCTTGAACACTGCCAGGGATGGAGCATTCACAGCTTCCTTGGGCAACCCATTCCAGTGCCTCACCACCCTCACTGTAAAGAACTTCTTCCTTATATCTAATCTAAACTTCCCCTGTTTAAGTTTGAACCCATCACCTCTTGTCCTATCTCTATAGTCCCTAATGAAGAGTCCCTCCCCAGCATCCTTATAGGTCCCCTTTAGATACTAGAAGGCTGCTATGAGGTCTCCACGCAGTCTTCTCTTCTCCAGGCTGAACAGCCCCAACTTTCTCATAAGGGAAAGACCTTCATATGGTAGGTACTCCAGCCCTCTTACCATCCTTGTGGCCCTCCTCTGGACTTGCTCCAGTATCTGATTTATGAATCTTAATGGGGACTGTCACCAAAGAATTGTAGTCGGTCAGCATGGACAAGACAGACATTCCTTGCCACATAAAGTATACAAAGTCCTAGACAACATATGTAATCTTTCATTGGAAAAGCAAAGGCACTGTTACCCTGGAAATATTGCTTACAGGGAAAAAGACACAATATATATAAATAAGGCCAAGAATTTGCTGTTAATACAATGCAATCTTTGAAGACTGATATTATTAGTCCAAACCTGACTGTACAGAAAAAGAAAGAATGATGCAGTGAAAACTGTTGTACGTATCTCTGAGTTTCTACCATTTTTCCTGGTGTGATATGTACTCCTTTCCTCAGGGTCCCACAGTGAGTGGTCTCAATCTGGTGGTGGTAGCTTTGAGGGCAGCAGGTGAATTTTTAGCATCCAGAGTCCTTAGCTGGGAAGAGTATCATGCTGATATTGATAGCTTCTTCTTCCTCACTGTAGGATCTGTGTGGAGTGATTTTCACATATTTCCAAACATGTTTTTACACCTTGCTCTTGGCCAGGAAGGAGTTCATCCACTTCAGCTGTAATGTCTTAGTAACTAAGAAGCTGAAATGGACCAGGCTGTGGAGCTGTCTTTCTGTTTCTGTTGACCATAACAGGAATTTATATTCCTATTTGGATACTGGATGCAAGTGGTCTGGATGTCTGGAGAGGATTTTTAGACTCATTAGCAGCCTGCTTTATTGCCTTTATTGTTTCTAGATCTGGCAGACTACTTCTATTCTAAATAAAACTTCCTTTCCTGAGATATGTTTTGTCATACTTTTACTGTATGGAAGTAATGTATCTAAATGGAATCAGAAAGCTTTTAACAAATTGGTTTGTTTCCATTACATTTTCTAACCATTGTTTCCTTTTTTGTTTTGTTTATTTGTATAAATTATAAGGTCTTCTGGGAAAAAGTCTTTCTTCGTTTCTACGGTATTGTATTATTGGATCCTCTTTCTGGTTTAGGAACCTAAATGCTACCATAATAGGACAACTATTGTTATCATGTCGTCATGCTTTCTAGAATTGCTCCATTTGAAAATTCCTAACAAAAATGTCAGCTAAAATTACTCCATACTCATTGGAATTGTATCCTACTGCGATTCTACTGCAACTTTCAGAACACAGAATGAAACTACAATTCATATTCTCAGAATTCTACCAGATGTATGCTAGTGAGTACCAATGTTGATCACACGTCCTACAAAGATTAATCTACAAAAAGCATCACTGGGTAATTTTTTAGCAAATGCTGTAGGCACTCTAAAGAGAACAAGGGAATCAGACCTGTGTTTCGTATCTCAGCTGGATACATAATTTGTTATTATAATTCTGTTTTATCCCAGCTGTTACCTTTTCCTGAAAAAAATATATTATTTTCTCACCTGTGTTTTATCAAGACTGCCTCTGTAAAAATGAATTCCAATGGAGTATACAAAATAGTGCCTAATTCCCTTTGAAGAGGTCTAAAAGCTTTGACTAAAATTCACATACATTAAGACAGCCAGAATAAGCCATTGTAATACTAAAAATACAGTTATATGATGTTCCTTTGGCCCATCTTGGGTATATGGCTGAATTTCACTCTCAAAAAATTCTCAAGGCACAGCAAATAATAACTACCAAATGCATCCCATTTACACTAACAAATGAACAGATCATTCATCTCCGGGAGCTTGTGCATATGGACTATTTAAATTGTCTTCACTTGATATTAGAAGAAATATCATTCTTAATTCGTTTGGCATTTCATTATTTAAGTTCTCCTAAATAAATGAATTCTGAAAGGTTACAGTAGAGATTCCTATCAAATATCTTATCTGGCAATGAAGAGTGAATGAAAAAAGCTGCCTATGTACATTGCAAACTCTAATCTAAATGTGTCATTAGATTGCGAACAAGTTGTTAATGTCGTCCTTGAAAGCGACCTTGTGCTGAAGGCATGTAGAAGGTTGCATTGCGGTCTTTATCTGAGCTGGACTCCAAACTTACACATTCTCCAACTACTTATGGAGAAATGTATCATTTAGATACTCATATTAAAATCAACCTAAGGATAAGAAAATGCTTCAAACCACTTTGGTAGAAGGGCTTGAAAAAAATGAATAATACTTTTTGGAACAATTTACAAAAACTTGTGTGCAGTAGGATCTGGTGATATCTCGGGTGGAGAAAGATGGTTGTGCAGTCATTAATCTCAGGGGTTGCAAGCATAAACAGATCCCAGTTTTCTCTCTGAATGAGATTTACTAAGCAGCCTGTTTCTTTTTCTTTGTTATTGTCCTGGCTTTGGGTGGGTGAGAGTTCATATTCTTCTTAGTACCTTGTACAGTGCTGTGTTTTGGCTTTAGTCTGAGAATAACATTAAGAACATGCCAATGTTCTAGTTGTTGCTGAGTGGTGCTTACCCTGATCAAGGACTTTCCAGTCTCTCATGCTCTGCCAGTGAGGAGGGGCACAATAAGCTGGGAGGTAGCAGACACAGGACACCTGACCCTAACTGGCCAAAGGGGTATTCCATACCACAGCACGGCTTGCCCAGTATATAAACTGGGGGGAGTTGGTCTTGAGGGGCTGATCACTAACTGGGCATGGGATGGGCATTGGTCAGTGGGTAGTGAGAAACTGTATTGTGCATCACTTGTGCTTGTTGATGTTTATTTCCCTCTCTTTTTCCTGCTATTACTGAAATGTTCTACATTTTTTCAATTATTAAACTTTTATTATCTTAGTCTGTGCGTTTTACCTTTTTGTGATTCTCCTTTCCATCCCACTAGGGGAAAGAAGAGTGAGCAAGTGGCTGCGTGGTTCTTCATTGCTGTCTGGGGTTAAACCACAACCATTATTCTGGCAAATATAAATTCAGATTTTAGCACTTCAATTTCATTTCTGTGAACCAGGAGTTGATATTGGATTTCCTCACACAGCAGAACTGGGAGTTTGATTATACTTACGTATGGAGACCCTTATATTCAAAAATGTTGGGAATAATAAAGTATTTAGAAGCAGGGGTTTTTAGGTGCTGAAATACATTGCAGAGAGGGAAGAATTTCCAACAGGTGAGTTTTGGTGTAGTGTGTGAAGAAACATGTTGCCTGTGTGTACAGAAACTGTTTGCAAGGCCATAACTAAACTGGATAAACTACTAGATTAGCTCATGATTTGTAGATGTCATAAGCCTCTTTTTCACTATGAAATTGAGTAAGTGATTGGTAGAAACACAGTAGAGCACACCTAGAAACACATTTGAATTAGCAGGGGGAAATGCATTACTAAAAGAAAGCTCATTCAGTGTTTCTTTCTCTTTCTCATTTTCTCTTTCTTTCACTTGTGAAGCATTTTTTCCCTGACATCCTGACAGTCAGGGCCAAAGCCTTCGGAAATAAAATGTGAACTCATTTTGAAATACCAGCAGCGTTTGAATTTTAAATTAACCTATTTACAATGAAACTATGCCTGCTGATTGCCATCATCTTCAGGAAAATTAACAGTAACGATCATTGGTGTCATAATGCAATTTCCTCGCAAAAATCACATAGGCTTCATTACTGTTTACATAAATTGTCATAAATACCAATTATAGCTGAACATAAAATGTAATGCTCTTTTTTTTAATCATAATCACACAATTGTTCTTCTAATTCATATGCTGGGGGAATAGGGTTTTGATTCAACCTTTGTTGTGAAGGAAATATTTTGCTGGTAGTTAGTTTTGGTGTAAAAGCTTGTTGGCTTATTTTCAAATCCTCTCCCTCTCTCTCCTTCTCTTTTTTCCTCTATCCATTTGGATCATTTAGTCCTTGTCCCCTGTTTGCTTTGCCCTCTAATACACCAAAAGGAACATGTAAGCATGTTAATAGCAGATGGGGGAGTTGTGCTGTTTGTGTCCTCTAGACATCGGACATTAGGCTACAGAGGAATATGTATTTCCGGTGGGGATTTATAACATCATTTTGTGCAATTACGTAGAAGACCCCATAAAGGAATAATGTAATAATAAACCTGTTAAAAGCACAAATTTGTTGCACCAATTTCTATTTCTCTCGTAAGTCAGCAGAACAAAGAGCTGATAAAAGGAATGACACATTAAATTACTAAATTTTAAAAACAAAGGCCAGAAGAAAGGGTCTGGCTTTATTTTAAGCACACTGTTTGCCACATATATTTTTGAGTAACTACATTGTAACTGTCAGCCTTATGTTATATAAGCAGCACAAGGTAAGTGCTGTGTAATCGCAGGATAATTATCTTGTTATTTCTGTCTTCCAGCTTGAATAGCAAGTGTTGAACCCAGTTCTGACTGGAGCTCAGAGCCTACTGCTGACCACCAGTCTCACTTTAGACTATGTGTGTGTCTGCACATATTCATATATATATATATATATGCATGCACAACGTATGAGTATGTGGACAGTAAATCACAATGAAAATAATTACATCATAAATTGAGGTTACTCACTTGAAGAATTTAATTTCTGTAAAGAACAGCTTTTTCTCCTGTATTTAATGGTGTGCTTACACCTCTACTTATGCTGTGGCTCAAACTACAGCCCCTCATTTTCTAGATTAGGTGGGATTAAGCTCAATTTCCAAAGAAGAGAAAGACAGAAAATCACTGAATGTCATGCTAAACAGTCTGGCACTTGGGTAATCTTCCCTACAGAGAAAGGGTGCTGAAAAAAAATGTGTTTTCTGATGCTCGTCCAGGCTTTAAAGCAGACAAATTTGTTCAGAAAGACTAGAATATGTGCTTCAGAGGGTCTCCTGCTATGGGTAGCAGTCCAGAATTTTTCCGTGAGCGTGACATACGAAATATATTTGCTCCCTTATCCACCTTGCCCTTGCTAGATCCATGCCAAGCACATCTGTAATGTCTGCAGAGAACAGTTGTGGGTGGGTTATTTTCTTTTTTTCTAAACAGCCTGGAGGAGCCACATTGTTAATCTTATTCAGTTTTTCTCCCGTGGTATAAATTCTTAGGATAATCTTGATCTGTGTTTCTTCACAGGAGTTCGATGAAGAGCACTCAAGCATGTATCCCCAAATTATGGACCATCCATTGTCAGGTGGAGCAGATTCATCTGCAGGTCTATTTGCCAATATAAACTAGAAACACTATTTTTCTTTTGACATAATGAACAGTCCCTTTATAATACAGATAAAATATTTCTTGCAGGGATCCCACCATCTTTTTTTTTTCCTCCCTTCTTTCTGACTATATTATTTTGTAGCACTGAACTGAATCTGTAGATTTGAAATAAAGTTACTAGCTGCAAATTTACCAGCTGTAGATGTTGCAACAAACAATAAACAAATCAATTGGAGTGATAAAAAAATCTTTGATATTTTGAAAAGAAGATAAAATATTTGCTATAACTGCTGCAGTATAATGAGGCTCATCCTTCTGCATCAAGGTCCATGAGGACCTCATTTTTTTCAGGGAACATTGGATGATTACTACTGGACATGTATTCTGGATCCTGAAATTTTCACCCCAGACCTCTTTTCTGCAAATGTTGCATGAAGGCAGTGGATGATAAGAGGATATAACAACTCTACCTTTGGTATTTTGTTGAATTGTTGGGCACAATCAGGTATTTATAAAGCTGTTGAAAAGATGTGAAGCATTCAGCTGTGATGGTTTTCTGTCTGTGAACTTTCCATAATGATATTCTTCTGGGATAATCTCCAGACCTGAAAGTACAGGTTAAAGATCCAAAGATCCACCTCCTGATACTGTCTGTAATAACTGACATTTTGTGTGCATTGGCATCAAAGAAAATATATATTCCACCATCATTACCGAAAGAGTAGGATATATATATATCCACTACAATAGAGAATGCTTTACAATGATCATTACTGAGAAATTAAAAAACAAACAAACAAACAAACAAACAACAAAAACAAAACTAAACCAAACCAAAAATTAAAACTAACAACAAACATGTGACTTGGCTAAGATCATAAAGAAGACTGTGAAGGAGTCCATAATTGTCAATTTTTAGCACTTCCTTTTTTCTTTCACAAAACAATAAAATAAAGTTTATATTTTATCTCAGTAGGAAACTATCATTTTGGCCCTTCAATGACGTGAGAATTTTCCTAGACAAAATGAAATTATGGAGAAAAAAAATAGATAATCCAGGCGTAATTTCTTCTTTTTTTTTTTCCAAATCATCTCTTTCTCCATTTTTCTTGTGTTTAACACAGACACAGACAGACACAGACACACAACATGCCTGTTGTTAATTTTTTATAGGTTAATTCTGATTTAAGTGACTGTATGAAGGTCATAAATATTAATTAATCTCATCATTGTTGGAGACTTTGTTGATATAAATAACCATTATGCTAATTTTTCTGCTTCTGACATTGTCGATGACTGTTGTTACCCTCTTCCATGTCTTGTCACTAGTTTCAAATAGAAATATACATTTTTTGGTATGGGGGTTGTTTCTAACAAAAAATTCCTTTAAATCAGCCTAAGATTGTTAAGAAATTACAAGAGCTTGATCTGGTTGCGCAAAATGCCAGTATTTCAGTCCTGATGGTTCAAAATGATATCTCAGTCTTCTTGCCAGAAGAAATACTTTCCTATTTCCACAGTTCAGAAAAGCAAATATTTTTACTACAATAATAGAATAAAAGAGAAAATGTACTTTACTATTCATTCCTTTTGTGTGTAAAATTTAGTAACTGAGATAACTTCTGAATTTTCTGTTCATCAAAATTCATTATCTGGCAAAAAATTTCATTATCTGGCAAAATTCATTATCTGGCAAAATTCATTATCTGGCAAAAAAAGACTTTGGAGTAAATTTTGACAAAATTACTACTATAACTATTAAACCCTAAAGTGAGGTAAAATACTGTAAGAAAGAATTAGGGAAGAAAAAAACATGTTTCTTAAAAAAAGTTGTCTGGTTGAGAATAGCGCTATTTTCAGGAAGTATCCAAAGACTGAAAATTACAGTCACATACTGTTTTCAGTTGATTAGTCATGGTGTGTGCAATAGATTAATGAAGTGGCATAGTATAGTTATAGTGTCTGATTTGAATTCAATAATATACAAAGAATGACAAATAATGAACACACAAAAAAAAAGGAAAAAAGAGTAACAAATAATAAAGTATCTGCACACATGGGAATTTCAAGGTTAATCCAACACAAATTGAAATAATGAAAAGATTCACTTTTTACATCAATAGAATTTGGTTCAGACCCATGAGTTATTGTATAAACAACATTAAACATTAATTTCTTTAAATATCTGTGTAATAAAAACTCTTATGAATCAAAGCAAATAAAATAGAAACAAAAGAGGCTAAGACTGAATACTGAAGAGTAACAAAGAGCTCAAGAATTTTGGAAATATCTACTATATTTTCCAGCTGCTTTTTGGTTTGGTCTGGTTTTGGTTTTTTTTCACTTTTTTGCTGATATTGTGTTGTTAATTAATTTGATAAAACTGGTTTCAAGAAATGGATCTGTGGCAAGGATGAGGGTAATTATTCAAATCTGGAGTCCTGATTATTGGTCTAGAAGAGGTCAGGAACTTTTTCCTTTCCTAGCTGGGATTTCTCAAGAACCATTTCAGATGTTTGTATAAAGATTGCCTAACTCTTCATTTAAATGTCACATAATGAAGACAATAGTGCCTAAGATTTTTCTGCTGTTGTTGCTAAAAATTTGTGAGAAAACCTAACCAAAAATTTCAGTTAATGTAAAACAATTCTAGAATTGCACATAATGAATGCATTTACAACTGTTTTCTGAAGGACTGAAATTCACTTTCTTCATTTCAATGAAAGTGAATAGAAACACAGAAGGAGGGATCTCTGATATAGGTAGTCATCTCTTGGGTTATCGTAACAGGCAACTAGTAACATGCTTGTTGCCTGTTACTCCAGCAAGGACGTTTTGCTCTGTTGTAATTTATTAAGTCCCACCTTAATGCCTATTGACTCCCACCTAATGCCTTTGGAAGTCTCTACCCAAACTTCTACTACTCCAAAGTTTTCAGAAAAACCTTATAATTTCACATATGGATTTTTTCAATGATATCAAAATAAATTAGCGTAACTGCTCTGTGCAAAAAGAAGTCACTTCCTCATTCATCATTTTATGGTAAGAAAGGCTTTTCTCATTTATTCTTGTGAAGCAGAACCTCTGTTCCCCTGCTAAAGTGGTAGTCCAAGTCTTTTTCTTCTGGCACTTTTAAACTCCTTCTTATAGCAGCTCTTTTCATTGATACTATACAACGTTATGGTACAGTTATATTTTACCCAATTTCTACTGATCAAATTTTCAAGGGCACACAGTATATTCTTTACAGCATTCCAAACTCCTTTTGCATTTGTAGTTCCTTATGAGGCTGTGCCTCTAGTTAATATACATCACACTTGTGGTCCAAGACAGAGAAGCCTCTGAAACTAATTAACACCAGGGTTATGCATTGCTAGAAAGTTAACTTTCTGGATTGGTCTCAGTTACCTAGGAGTGTATACCCTGACAGGATTTAAATTAAATATGTTAGATAGGTGGTTTGATAATTCATTGAGTCTTTAATTGGGAACAGAAATAAAAGATGTTTCTCTTTCTTACTGTAAAAAACAGAAGAGGTAAAGGAGGAAGTGAAAAGATACCAGCCTTCCCTGTTTGGAAGGGTAGAGTAATTTACCCCAGAGTCTATCAGCCACCATCTTTGCTTAAAGAATTTCTACCAGTTCAGCATGGGTTGTATACAGAAACAACAGCTTTAAACAACTTCCCATTGCCCACAATATACACCATCTTCTGCACGAAAACAATAAAAGAGAAGATAAAAAAAAAAAAAAATCATCATCCAGTTACACTTACTCAGTGATACAACAGACAATCCACATTTTTTAAATGTTGCATGTCATCAGTTTCCATCATTATCAAACTCCCTGTGCAAGAATAAAGCAGGTCAGTGATAAAATCGATCATACATGAAAGTTACACATTTTAAGGAGATTTTACCACGTTTGTGTTCTATCAAATAGTTCCTAATGATGTTCTATAATACAAAAATAAATATTTCTGCCTCCATTGTGTGTTCTTATTCATGAGTTGGGCATTAATCATTTAACAATGTACGTGCTTGTTTATTTATACTAGATGTGATTATTTATATTCTGAGTAGTCTGCAAGGTCTTTAACTGCATTGCCTAGTCATTTTTATGAGCTTAAGACTGTGTGGAGAAAAAGAAAAGGTTATTTCACTCATTTCCCTACTCTTCTAATGGAAACAATTTTCTTTATTATTTTATTCAAAGCTTTTGTTTTTGTTTTTGTTTTTTTTTTTTTTTAAGACAAGAAGTAAAAGACCTATAAGAATATATTTACAATATGTTTATACCTACTACTCTTTTGGTTATGTCAGAAAGTGTCTAGAACAACTCCACTTTGATATTAATAGAATCATAGAATAGTTAGGGTTGGAAAGGACCATAAGATCATCTAGTTCCAATCCCCCTGCCGTGAGCAGGGACACCACACATTAAACTATGTTGACCAAGGCTCTGTCCAGCCTGGCCTTGAACACCACCAGGGTTGGAGCATTCACAACTTCCTTGGGCAGCCTATTCCAGTGCCTCACCACCCTCACTGTGAAGAACTTATTCCTTATAGCTAACCTAAAGTTCCCTTGTTTAAGTTTAAAGCCATTACCCCTTGTCCTACCACTAGAGTCCCTAATGAAGAGTCCCTCC